>NW_028027082.1:0-611 GCF_054177405.1 Leptonychotes weddellii
AGGGCTGAAGGTCGTGCAGGCTGCATGTTTGATTCTCTTGGCCTAGGATCTGGGGCCAGCAGGTGGCCTGGTCAGGCTGTACCTAGGTGGGAGGAAGGGAGGGCTCAGCTCATCCCGGGCAATCACTGCAGGCCAGGATGCAATGGGGCAGGCCTGGGACTGGCACACCGAGGGCGTCCAGTCAAGACTGGAAAGTCCTGTTGCCGGGGCGCCTGGCTGGCTCCGTCGGTGAAGCGTCTGCCTTCGGCTCAGGTCATGATCCCAGGGTCCTGGGATCGAGCCCCGCATCGGGCTCCCTGCTCCGCGGGAGAGTCTGCTTCTCCCTCTGCCAATGCCTCTGCCGCACCCCCTCTCTTTCTCACCAATAAATAAATAAAACCTTAGAAAGGACAAAAAAGAAAAACAATCCTCCTCTTGCCAGAGCTCCTGAGTCCCCCGAAGCAGAGTAGTCTGCACGGTGCAGGCTGACAGCCTCTCTGGCTTGCCCCGCCTGGAAGCCATGCTTGGTTTCTGCTTCCAATGGGCCAAGCTCGCCCTCATCTTTCCAGCTGGGCTGAGGGGCATCTCTCTTACCTCTCCAGCCTGCAGCGGGTCCCGTGGCTCCCCTTCCC
>NW_028027083.1:0-611 GCF_054177405.1 Leptonychotes weddellii
GCTTAACCATCTGAGCCACCCAGGCGCCCTATTCAAGTTTTATTATTCAGGATTCTTAGCGGCAGACAACATAATCTACTCTAGCAGAAAGGGATGCGTATTGCTCACAGAATCATTGGCGGGGCTGAAGAAACATGATCTATGCCAGTGGTGGGCAAATTATGGCCAGCAGCCTTGCTGCCAATTTTTATAAAGTTTTATTGGAACCACAGCCACGCTCACTTGTTTGCATATCATCTATGGCTGCTTTTGCATGACAATGCAGAGTTGAGTAGTTATGACGGAGACCGTATATCCTATAGAGCTTAGAATATTTACTACCTGGTCCTTTAAGAAAAAGTCAGAATTGGGTGCCTGGGTGGCTCAGTTGGTTAAGCGACTGCCTTCGGCTCAGGTCATGATCCTGGAGTCCCGGGATGGAGTCCCGCATCGGGCTCCCTGCTCAGCAGGGAGTCTGCTTCTCCCTCTGACCCTCCTCCCTCTCATGCTCTCTGTCTCTCATTCTCTCTCTCGCAAATAAATAAAAAAAAAAAAAAAGAAAGAAAAAAGAAAAAGTCAGAATGGTGCGGCCATTATGGGAAAAGTATGGAGGTTCCTCAAAAACCTAAAAA
>NW_028027084.1:0-611 GCF_054177405.1 Leptonychotes weddellii
AAAGCCTCAACAAAATGGTGGATCATTAATGTTTTACCAGGCAAATCTTGTAATCCCTTTTAAACAGATGCTATTGGTGCCTCTTTCCCACAGCCCTGTAACCTCTGCTTACCTGATTCCAGCCTTGCTCAGCCTGCTGGCCTGAGATCTCCCCTCCTTTACTCTATTTGATTGTCAGCAAGCTTCAGGTCTTCCCTATGGTCCACCAGGCCATTTTTGGAGAAGGTGTTTTCTTGGTTTGTTTTGTTTTGTTTTGAATTCTGAGTTTGTGCTAAGCACTTTATAGCCATTAATTCATTTAATCTAATGGGACAAGTATTATTTTGTGTTTTTTTATGTTATCTTTATTTTTTTATTGAGGTATAACTGACAATATTGTATTAGTTTCCAGTGTATGATGTAATGATTCAATACTTATATATATTGCAAAATGATCACCACAATAGGTCTAGTCACCACATATAGTTACATATTTTTTTTCTCATGATGAAAACTTTTTATAATTTATTCTCTTAGCAACTTTCAAATATACTAACACAGTATTATTTTTTTTTTTTTAAAGATTTCATTTACGGGCGCCTGGGTGGCTCAGTTGGTTAAGCGACTGCCTT
>NW_028027085.1:0-611 GCF_054177405.1 Leptonychotes weddellii
AATGAAGTAACCCATAAATGAGGAAACTAAGCCATGGAATGGATGAGCAGTTTGTCCCTGGTCACAGTGCTGTGACACAGCCAGCCCAGGTCTGTGTGATTGCAAGTCCCTGGCCCATAAGCGCCATGTTGTCCAGCTTCTTGATGGATCATGTGAATGCAGTATGAGCAAGAATATTCTGGCTGAACTGGAGTAATCATTGTTGAGGTGTCAGTATAGGGAACTAAATCAATTGGGCAGGATCCTACAGGCCAAAGTTTACAGCTCTTTTTTTTATTATTACATTGTGCAGTATTGTGATTTAGAAGAAAAGTGTGTATTTGGTCATTCAGGTGATCAAAATATATTTCTCATGTATATTTGATCTTCACCCACAGTTCCTGACTCAAAGCTCCTCTATAACCCTTGGAATTTCCTAAGTGATGGGAGCAGTAAAGGTTTTGGGTTTGTTTGGTTTTTTCGTTGTTTTTTTTTTTTGGAAAGCCCCTAAGATACAGGCTGGTTGCCAATGTAGCCAACTATGTGATTAGAGGGTTTGAATTTTCAGTCCCAGCCTCCAGGGAGGGGAGAGGACCTGGAGGTTCGATCAATTGCCAGTGGCCAGTGATTTA
>NW_028027086.1:0-611 GCF_054177405.1 Leptonychotes weddellii
CTTTCTCCTAAGGGACCTACAGCCATTTATTCTCTGCTAGAGCCCATTATCACCCTCGGGTGCATGGCACACAGCCATTGATTTGGTGGAGGCTTTTCTACAGCTTAAGGGGCTCAGATGCACTTTTCATTTACCTGAAATGAACTTTGGGCACATTGGTAATTTCACCTGAAGGTTGGTTAAATTTCACTTTGTTACAATATAGCTCAGAGTCCTGGAGCCGTGCTCTACCAGTGTTCTGTGATGATGAAAGGGTTCTATCATCTGTGTTGTCCAATTTAGTAGGCAGTAGCCACACATGGCTATTAAGCACTTGAAATGTAGCTTGTTGGAGGCCTTAGGTTACACACACTTCAGAACGTGGAAAATGAACACTAGGTAAATACCTAAGTTTGACTCCTAGATTACTTGGTATTTCAAGCCAAAGATGGATGGCTGCTGCACAGTCATCCCACTCAAGAGTAACCTTAAACAGTGAAGAGGAGTAAATCCTCCCAATGGGAACAGCTATATATATATATATATACTAAGGGGCAATGGCAAATGGCTTGACTCCTAGTCAGAGGCCTAGAAGGAGAAAAACTGAAGACAAGGTGGTATAGGGTAGAGAT
>NW_028027087.1:0-611 GCF_054177405.1 Leptonychotes weddellii
GATCCCAGGGTCCTGGGATCAAGTCCTGCATCGAGGTCCTTGCTCAGCGAGGAGCCTGCTTCTCCCTCTGCCTGCCACTTCCCCCGCTTGTGCTCTCTCTCTCTCTGTCTCTGGCAAATAAATAAATAATAAAATCTTCAAAAAAAAAAGAAAAGGATAATTTTAATATAATAATAGTATAAGTATGCTAATTTTCCTTATCTTTCATGGGAATGGGAAGGAGATAGGACTAGAGACAACTATTCTGAGCTCTTTTTCTGTAAACAAAGCAGGGAAATGGGGGTGATACCCGAAAGAGATTCTGGGGGCAGGTGCTTTAAGAGATAATCTAGTATGTTCTTTATGCTAATGGGAATAATCTGCTGGAGACAGTAGTTTTACTAATGCAGGAGAGAGGGGAAAACTGTAAGGACAAAATCCTAGAGTAACTGAGAGGAAATGAGATCTTATGCACAAGTGGCAGGGTTCTTATTCAGGAGCAAGGACAGGTCAACCATTGTAGCATGAGGGAAGGGAGAGCATTCCCTAAAAATGCATGCAGATTGGCAGTTTCAGTGGCAGCAATGGGTGGACATTCCCTGCTTCTGTGGCTTTGGTGAAAGCAGAAGGAA
>NW_028027088.1:0-611 GCF_054177405.1 Leptonychotes weddellii
AAATAAATTTGTATTTATTTATTTGATACAGAGAGAGAGAGAGCACAGACAGGGGGAGGGGCAGAGGGAGAGGGAGAAGCAGACTCCCTGCTGTGACGTGGGGCTCGATCCCAGGACCCTGGGAACATGACCTGAGCTGAAGGTATGCTTAACTGACTGAGCCACCCAGGTGCCCCTTGAGATAGAATTCTGTAGTATTTGTGTTAAAATGTTAAAAAAGATAAGATGGTCTTCTGGAATGGGTTAACAAGAGAGAGTTTAAGTTCCCCTACAAAAGCCACCTAACATGGGAAGGGGAAAATATATTACTTAATGCCTCCAAAACCCAAATTGGATGTTGGCTAGGAATTTAAGAATGGCGTAGGGAGTAGAACTAGGGGAGCAGAATGCAAGTGACATTTGTGACAAGCTGCTGTTCGCCTGCCACTGGAGCTTCGGGTGACAGTCTTAGCAGACACGGACAAGTTCCTGGGAGGGACTTAGCAGGAGCATGGGCCATGCAGGCCTTGGGATGTAGGCTACTTCAACTTGACTTTGAACGGGAAGAGGTCGGCCCTAGCACAGTGCAAGGGATAGCGCTGGTCTTTAGCAGATGCCCCAGGGCTTTGGGA
>NW_028027089.1:0-611 GCF_054177405.1 Leptonychotes weddellii
CACTGGGTTTTATGCACAAACAATGAATCATGGAACACTTCATCTAAAACTAATGATGTAATGTATGGGGATTAACATAAGAATAAAAAAATAAAATAAAACTAAAAAAATTTTTCAAAAAAAAAAATAAGAAAGGAAGATCATTTAGATGAAGTCCCTTAATATCAGTTGTAGTACTGTTAGTAGAAGAGAGACAACTAACTTTATTTCTTGATTCCAAGTGTAAAATTACTTTAAAATTAGACTGATTATATCAAATTAGATTTAATTTCCAATTCTCTTTTGTTAATTAGGTGAACTTTTTTTATGATATAAAGTAATATAGGTTCAGATTTTTAAAATAATCAGACTACAGGAAGCTAATGGGTAAAAACTTAAAAAAAAAAAAAATCTCTCCTGTCCAAACTTAGTTCCAACCAAAATTTTATTCTACTCCCCAGAGATATGTGTTATTAGCCGATTTTCGTATGTATCCCTCCAGGAATTTTCTATGCATATGCAGGCATATATCTTCAGTTCACTTTCTAACTATAAGCCCAGAGTAGGCATAATATGAGTTGTATATACACATATAGGTTCTATAATTCAATATGTCATATTAACAACTGAAG
>NW_028027090.1:0-611 GCF_054177405.1 Leptonychotes weddellii
ATATCTAGAAGTAGAAATTATCTTAACTGATTTTAAATGGAAGGCACGTTCCAAGATACATAGTACACAGTGCTCAGTGATGGAATATTTACTACAACTATTTTAAGGTTGATTGATCTAGTTTTGTTTTATTTTGTTTTTTTAGAGGGAGAGAGAGACGAAGCTTGTGCATGTGTGGGGCAGGGAGGGAGAGGGAGAATCTTAAACAGGCTCCATGCCCAGCACAGAGCAACGTGGGGCTCAATCCACAATGCTGAGATCATGATCTGAGCCGAAATCAAGGTTTGGACCCTTAACCAACTGAGGCACCCAGGGCCCCTGATCTGGCTTAATAATATTTTTGCTCATTGGTTCAACAAATATTTTTGGTTTGCTCCTACAGAGTAAGCTCTGTATTAGTCCTAGAATGCAACCATAATCTTTGCCTTCAAAGGAAATAAACATTTGAGATATTTAGCAGGCTGAAGTTAATTAATTTAAAATTTTTCTCCATGTAAAATATATCTTAATATTGACAAATCTTAAATGGAGGCAGAAAAGAATTAAAACCCTTCAACCAACACCAAAGAAATACAAACAATTATAAGAACATATTATGAGCAACTCTATGC
>NW_028027091.1:0-611 GCF_054177405.1 Leptonychotes weddellii
CAGAGGTGACAAAGATTTACCTTCTCAGCCTGCATTGCAGCTAAGAGTGTGACATGGTCCAGCTAGTCTGACCTAGCAGAAATCTGCAAGGAAAGCTTGGAAAGTCTTTGCTCTCCTAATAAAAGGGGCTCTGCCCCTTCCTGCCATCCTGTCTTGAATGTGGATGTGATATGGTTGACAAGCACAAAGGAGATACATAGAGAATCACAAAAATTTTATTTGACATCTTTGGATCACTGAACCAACACTGATAGCTGCCAACCTCAAGATTTCGTGTTGGTGGGGTTTCCTATAATTGGTAGTTAAAGGCCCTCCTAACCATGCCGTTCTCTAGGACAAGGGTTGGCAAACTATAGCCCATGGACTAAATCCATTTATTTTTGTAAATAAAGTTTTATTGAGACTTCCCCTTTTGTTTATGTAAATAAAGTTTTATTGGGACACAGCCATGCCCATTTGTTTGTTGTCTGTGGATGTTGTTCTGTCACAATGTCCAAATTGAGTATTTGTAACAGAGACCATCTGGCCCACAAAGCCCTAAAATATTCACTATCTGGCCCTTTGTTGAAAAAATTTGCCAACCGTCTGCTCTAGGACAAAGGTTATAACTT
>NW_028027092.1:0-10611 GCF_054177405.1 Leptonychotes weddellii
GAAGGAAGGAAGGGATGGGTCAACAGGAACTAATGAAGGAACCTAAATGAATGGTTTCCAACTCTAGCTGCACATCAGAGACACTTTGGGAGTTTTTCTAAATGCAGATTCTCTGGCTCTGGCTAAGACTTAGTGAATCAGAATTTTCTGCCGTTTCAACTTTGCAGTCCCTGTGACTAAACATTTAGGGGCTGACCCAGGAGAAAGAGAAAACACTCTGTTGATTCAGGACCTGGTTTTAGTAGTATATAAGAAAACACTTTGTCATAGTTAAACTGTTTAAAGATAGAACCATTACCTTGGAAACTTGTAACTGAATGTATTCAAACAGGGGCTAATAAGCCAGTTCCAGAGAGGTGATAGAAGAGCTTTTACTTGTCAGAAGAATGAGAGGGTCTTTAAGGCACTCCAGATCAGGGAGCTCCCGCAGTGCAGGAACCCAAGCCAGGCAGCGCAGCCCTGTGCACCCCTGTTGGTCCAGCAGTGGCTTCAGTCACTGTCTGCTTCTGACCTGGTTTGGATTCCAGATTCTGGCCTTTGGATCTGTCTCCGTTTCCATGACAACCCAGTCCTATGTAAGCCCTGCTTGCTAGCTGGCTGCTACATCTGGATTCACCCAGGCAACCCCACCTATGGTTTCAACTTGTCACGATGGCTGAGGCCCCGTTTCAGTCTGGTGCACCCCACACCTGGTTTCCAGCTCCATTCAAGCCTTCCTAGTTTCCATGCTACCCATGCCCACATTCAGACCCCTGCTTCTGGGCATGGGGTACAGACCGCCCCCTCCTAGCCAGTTCCAACATTGGTCTACTGGATACATTTCCCATGTGAGATAACGGAGATCCAGTAGCTTCCCAGCAGATCTAAGGAAAGAGATCGATAACCACTAAAAGTACAGGCTTTTAATTCAGACTCAAATTTAAATCCAGACTGTGTGACAGTAAGCAAGTTACTTAATTTCTCCAACTTTCAGTTTCTAAACCTATTTAAGGATAATAAATACATCGAACCTACCCCATTAGTGATAAAGGTATAAGCAGGAAGCCAGCTGCACCAACTCAGAACAAACACATGACGACGTGTTTTTTCATTTCAAGGCAATAACTCCAGCGTCCAGGGGCTCTTATTAACAAGATGTTCAGTATCTCCCTCTTGACCATTAACCCACCCCCAACGCCAAATAGTTCAAGAATTCTAAGGACTTACTCAGTTTGAAAAGGTCAAATCTAGGTTAGTCAGAGAGAGCTGGAGCTTCCAGTCAATCCAGGGGCCCAGATTTGGTTGCACAGTGTGTCAACAAAGACTATTCCTGGGCTCCCTGATGGATGCTTGGCCACAGTCTCAGTAATGGCTTTGCTGACTCCATTTTCTGTGCAGGACAAAAGCTGTCTCAATCTTGGGCTCCCAGGTTACTAATTGTAGTTAATCCTTCCTCAGACTCTCACACTGGGTCCTGGGCACTAACCCATCTACCACATACACATCCATCCCCAAGCTCCTTTTCAAGATCTTCAAACTTATATTAGTTTCCTAGGGTTGCATAACAAATTACTAAAAACGAGCTAGCTTAAAACAACAGGAACTTATTCTCTCAGAGTTCAGGAGGCCAGAAGTATAAAATCAGTGTGTTAATAGGGTTGGTTCCTTCTGAAATCTGTGAGGGAGAAACACTCTGGTGCCTCCTAGCTTTTGGTGGTCCAGCAAACTTGAGTGTTCCTTGGCTTGTAGCTACATAACTCCATCTCTATCTGTATCTTCACATATTTCCTTCATTCTGTATATCCCTGCAGAGTTCTCTTCTTATAAGGACAATAGTCACTGGGGGTGCCTGGGTGGCTCAGTCGGTTAAGAGTCCAACTCATGATTTCGGCTCAGGTCATGATCTCGGGATCATGAGATCAAGCTCTGCGTCAGGCTCCGTGCTCAGCGGAGAGTCTGCTTGAGATTCTCTCTCTCCCTCTGCCCCTCCCCCCTGCTCTCTAAATAAATAAATAAATAAATGAAATCTTACAAAGGATACTAATCATTGGTCTTAGGGCCACCCTTGAGATGAGCATGACCTCATCTCAACTCATTACACCTGAACAAAGACTGTTTCCACATAAGATCTACATTTTGAGGTTCCAGAGGACAGGGATTTGGGGGGACACTATTTAACCCACCTTTTCTTCATAACAAAACTTGAAGACTCATTTCCTTAATTTCAAATATCTGAAAGAACCGTTCTCATACCCCTTCCTTTTAGAAAGCTCACTGGGCTCCCTATGTAAATTTTTCTTTCACCCACTTTCCCAGAACAAGGGACCGCAAACACGTTTTCTTATATTTCCAAATCTGTCACTTAGTAAAAATAATCTGCCCCAGGAGTTTTACCAGTCCCACTCCCATGATTTAGAAGAAACTGGCATCATTTTTAATCTCACCTCACATGTGAAATATAAACGATGTTTGGTACAGAAACAACCCTCAATTGTTGGTAATTATTTATTTTCCCTGAAGGTAACCAAAATGGCCCTGAGGATACAAAGCATCAGAATAAAACTTACTTTGCTGGAGGCAAAATATCTGCCCTCTTTAGTTTCTAGCACAACTTGAGTAGAACTCTCAGTGCAATGGCAGGCTCCACATCCCTCATGTAACAGCTAGATGTATTTTATATATTGTCAGCTCATGGATCAGACTGATGATTATGTGTTTCAGACCTCTCTGATACTCTGAATATTTCAGGGATCTTGCCAGTGCTAAACCAGAGTCCGTTGTACATTGTACATTGTACAATGAGCAGGCTCATTGTAGCAGCAGTATCTTGGGGTTCTTCTGCTGTTGCAAAACAAAGGCTCACTTAAGACTCCAATCCAAATCTGGACCTATGCCAGATGGCTTCCATTTCCCCTCCATATCGACTCTCTACCCTACCAGCCTGCTCCCTGCCCCAAGACCTAACTGGTAGGGCCTACATTGTTAAACTCGTCTGTCCTAAGGCTTCCAGTTGGATTTAGAATAGCAATTGGAAGTCTCAGCTGCTGTGTCCTTGACCCAAGGTCATATTCTTCTCAAAGAGATTTCTACAAGACTCTGTATCCCCCCCACCCCCTGCCCACTAGGGATGGTAACTGCCTCACTCTTTTTATAATATTAACACTGCCCCATTGCAAATAGTCTCTTTGTAAATAAAATTTCCTCAAACTTATTTTTGACCTTTAAAAGATTAGATTTAGATTAAATACACTAAGCTGCTTCATAGTTATTTTCACCTTAAACCTTTTGTCCAGAATCTTAAGACCAGAAGAGATCATCATTTAACAAATGGTGGAATGGAGTCCCAGTGAAGTTCAGGGATTTGCCCAGGGGAAGCTGATCCTAGAACCCAAGCCTCCTAAACCCCAATCCAGTGGTCTTTCCATTCACCTACCTACAAGGCTGGGAAAAGAATAATTATTCTCCTAGACAATATCAGATTTCCATAGTTAATATGTATTCAAAAGCAGTGCCCTCCAGCCACACAATGGACTTCATCTTTCATTCTTTTCTTCCTTCCTTTTTCCCTTAGCATTTTCTTCACCCCCTTTCTTTCCAGCGCTCTCCCTCTGGCCTGGGAGAGGAATTCACATTTATTGAGTACTCCTTAGGCACCAGACACCACGAAACACATAAGTAACCCGTGCTAAATCATGTGTCATGTCATTTAACAATATCCACAACTGTAGGTATTAAGCCAATTTTACATGGATTAGGAAACTGAGGCCTAAAGAACTTAAGTGTCCAAGGTACACAGCCAACTCCACAACCTTCAAGTCTGGTCTGCCCACCCCCAGAGTCTGCCCTCTCCCGGTGATGCCGCCATGCTTCCTGCAGGCGCTGCCTTCTCCCTGCCCACTCTCCTCCCTCCGCTGCCTTCACTGCAACAGCAGCCCCGCCCTCTTCAGAGCGGCACAGCCATCCTAGGTCTGATTCCATTAACAAATACCAGAAAACTAGCTGAATCGTTTCTAATAAATTGACTTAGGGGAACCAGTTACCCATCTCTTCTCCGGGTTTTATAGTTTTTAAGGACCCCTAGATTCAAAACCTAACGTGCTCTCTACAACTGTAGAAAATAGTCGGATTGTAACTGATGCAAGATCTTGGCATCGATTCTTAGCACAGAAGATAGGACTTTTATTGGCCTTTGTTGAAAAGAATCGCTTCAGTAGGAAGATCTGAAAAAGATCCTTTCTCACACATTCCTTTAATTAGAAGTCCACCCATTTGTTCTCAAAGCCCTGCTGGAAACCGGGAGAAATAAGCAAGTATTACTTGCAATTCAGATTCTACAAATGGAGAACTCTGGAACAAAGAACATTACACTCACAGTGTGAGAGGGGAAAGTGAGATTAGGTTTGTGACCAGCTTTCAAGGCTGAAAAGAGGAAGGAGCTGAATGCATAAGGAAGTATTTACACCCACTGCTTTCATTTGTATGACTTATTTGCAGCACATCGAGTAATTATTTTTACAGTTTTCTCTCTTTTCTCTTCTGTAAACACTACAAGGGCAGGAATTGTGCCTTATTCATCTTTGCATCGTGCACAGCCCAAAGCCAATGTTTCATACATAGAAGATGCTCACTAAATGCTTCCATCAAATAAGTGTCTGCCTTTTCAAGCCATGGCGCACTTTAAAGAGCTCACTCACGATTTTATCTCCGATGTTGTGCACGTTCCGGAACCCTATTTTCGAAGATAGGAGTTAAAAAAAGATTTCACAATAGCATCAGAGGCATCACGGGATGATTTTGTCAAAAATAATGAAAATATGCCAAAGTTCATCAGCTCCTAGGATCTCTTCTAAATGGTTTTTTCCCCTTTTATATTGGAGAAACTTGGACCCTTAACTATTATTCTTTTTCCTTTTTTTTTCAAATACCTTTCATATAAAATATATTTTTGAGTCACAGTTCTTTACGCATTCAGATGACTTGTACATTAGACACAAAAGGGCTCCTTGAGCTGCTTCGAGGCTATTGTATATGCCTGTACATTTTAAGTGGGTTTTTGGCACAGCAGATATTAACAGCTGTTCTCAGAAGCACTCAGTGTTTGAGGTGTACTTATTATAGTTTCTTTTTTTTTTTTTAAAGATTTTATTATTTATTTATTTATTTGAGACAGAGAGAATGAGAGACAGAGAGCACGAGAGGGAGGAGGGTCAGAGGGAGAAGCAGACTCCCCGCTGAGCAGGGAGCCCGATGCGGAACTCGATCCCGGGACTCCAGGATCATGACCTGAGCTGAAGGCAGTCGCTCAACCAACTGAGCCACCCAGGCGCCCTATTATAGTTTCTTTACACGATTTTGTTTTCTTCTTTTGACATTGTATCTACAATAATACGTCCAGTGGCTGACAAATTAGGAAGGAAGCTTAGCATTTAAATTGGTTATAGTTTGTTTTTCAGAAAAAGAAAACCAATAAAGAAAGAGGCAAGGTAAAAAGCACAAATAGCTTATGACGCCATCTTTTTAAACAGCATAAGTATATCCTAAACCATTACCTAGAGCTTTAGAAATAAGAGTTGGTGAGTGATTCTGTTGTTTTTGTATTTTTATCCTTTTTTATATTTTTCACTGCCAGTTTGAATAAAACTGGGTTGATCTTTTTAGAGCTCTGTATTCACACTAATTGAGGGTTAAAGGCAGTCAGCACTGTTTTTGCTTTGTTGAGCCCACTGTTGAGCCCAAAATCAAGATTTCTTTGTGGGTTCCTTAAAATATAATAAAACAGAGTACAGCAAGATTAGTGAGTTACGGTAAACAAGGCAGCTTCCGATATGCCTTTCTGGCCCCTTTAAAGATAGGAATCAGAATCAGTTTTCTACGAACAGTAGGCTACATTCGATGAGATGATATTCAAACATTCGCTACATGTAAGAGCTTCAATTTGTAATGCAATTGAAAATTTGGCCCCGGCAAAATAGAGGGACTGGCCACCCACTTCCTCGAGGCGTGTAGGTCACTGCAACCAATTATGATGACTCAGCTGCGTCGCAGATGTCATTTCTGTTCTCACTGGCTAGAATCACGGCACCCAAATTTTTTTTTCTTTAAACGGGACAGCAGGGAGGCTTTGTCGCTCTTATGTCCTACGTTAAACTAAAGTAGGAGCTAGGATTCTTCAAAAATTGTTGAATGAAAATTAGACATGCCTGTGGTTATCATGATATAAGCAATCTTTTAATACTTCGGCTTAGCATGTGAAATACCTCCGGTTGGCCTCTCCCTGCAGTATTTGAGTGCCAAAGAGAAAGAAAAGGAAGTGGGAGAAACCAATATTCTCAACATGAGAGACAGACAATGCCATGGGGCTGTTGTCATTCTGCCTGCTAGGTGGAGGGGCGGCAGAGGGGCGAGGAAAGGCAGGCAGGAAGGACTCTCCTCTCTCTTTCTACTCTCCATCCAAAAAGCCTCCCTACCCCAACTCACCTTTGGAGACACTTCTGTAGATTCTCAACAGGGCTCATTTATTTATTTATTTATTTACTTACTTACTTACTTATTTGAGGGAGAGAGAGAAAGTGCGCATGCAAAGGGGGAAGGGGCAGAGGGAGAGGGAGAAAGAGTCTCAAAGGGGCAGAGGGAGAAGGAGAGAAAGGGAGAGAGAGTCTCAAAGAGGGAGAGGGAGAGAGACATGCTCACAACCCCAAGATCATGACCTGAGTGGAAACCGAGTCTGGATGCTCAACCGACTGAACCACCCAGGCACCCCAGGGCTAATTTTTAGATCTTGAGCTAACTTGAGTGTTATGTGCAATATACATCATGTGTAACATGTTTTATGTGTAATATGGTCATATTTTCTGAATTGAAATTGAAATGTTCTGGTCTGACACACTGATCTAGCTGCATATGGTCTAACAAGAACAGAGTAGAGTGTATTTTCATGAATTCTAATATACATATAGTTTTGTTATTTTATCATCACTGAAATAAGGATGTGTTCTGCAATCAATCAACAGCATGTCAGTTTAACTGGTGGGGTTTTTTTTTTTCTTTATTGGTGGCACAAAAAATAATGGTGTATCTTACAATCAATAGCATCTTAGATTTGATAAAATGTATCTGACCCCAGGCTTATCCCAGGAAGTCCAAGACAAGCAATGTGTTTTTTGTCACATTTAATATATACATTCAAACCTTGCTATTTCTTTGATCCCAAACGGGATTTCCAAGGAAGAGGGTGATGGTTAATTTTATATGTCAACTTGGCTAGGTTCTAGTCCCCTGTTATTCAATCAAACACTAATCTAGGTATTGCTGAGAAGGTATTTTGTAGGTATGATCAGCATCTACAATCAGTTGAATTTAATTAAAAAAGATGATCCTCCTTCTCTGGGTTGGCTTGATGCAATCAGTTGAGAGGTTAGGAGAGCAGAACTGAGGTTTCCCTAAGGGAGAAGAAATTCTGCAGCATCAGCTCCTGCCAGAGAGTTTCCAGCCAGCCCTTCCTGACAACCTGATACACAGATTTCAGGCTTGCCTAGCCAGCTCCCAGAGTCACATAAGCCAATTTCTTGCAATAAAACTTTGTATGTGTATTCTACGGTTCTGTTTCTCTGTTGGAACCCTGACTGATGCAGAGGTCAGTGGTACTTTTTTTCCCTTCTAACATTTTTTTTTTTACATTTAATTATTTGAAAAGGTAACACATTTCCCTGTTTCTTATATTTATATAAAGGTACACAGTGAAAACATTTCTTCCTACTCCCTTGCCCATCCTCCCAGCTCCTCATCTCCTGCCACCTGTCACACAAAACCACTATAATTACTTTCTTATTGGTAATTCTAAAGTTTTTTATGCATAAGCATATGAATACAGATATATATATTCTCCCCCCACCCCATGCCAAGTTACAAAAAAAGAAAAAAGGGTAACCAACTCTACACAGTATTTTGAACTCTTTTTACCCTTCACAATATTTCTTAAAGGTTCTTCTACTTTAGTATACGAAGAGCTACTTCATAGTTTCTTCACAGCTCTATTATTTTCTATTTCATGTCTGTACCATGATCTATTTAATCCATCATCTATTGGTGGAGATTCAGTTTATCTCAACACTTTCACTATTATTCACAAGAGAACATCCTTAAAAACACTGAAATACATGGAGAGGTAGATAGATAGATAGATAGATAGTTAGATAGATAGATAGATAGATGATAGATAGATAGATGATAGATGATAGATGATAGATGATAGATAGATAGATGATAGATGGTAGATAGATGATAGATGATAGATAGATAGATGATAGATGATAGATAGATGATAGATGGTAGATAGATGATAGATAGATAGATAGATAGATAGATGATAGATAGATGATAGATAGATAGATGATAGATAGATAGATGGTAGATAGATAGATGATAGATAGATACAGCTATATATAATGACACATGTATATGTAACCCGTATGTGTAGAACACACAAGTGGAATTACTTAAAGGGAAAGAGGTACATACATTGCTATTTTTGAGAGATCTTCCTAAATTGTTCTAGATTTCCCACTGTCACCTGAAGGAAGTATTTGTTTAGAAAATGGTTATTTTCCCACAGCCTCACCAGCACAAGTGTATCATTAAACTTTGGAATTTTTGCCAATTCAATAAATTACAAAAGTATGTTTCAGTAGATGTATAATTTACATTTCACTTCACATGAGTGACATAGAATATCTTTTTAATATGTTTTCTTTCTTTTGCTGTACAACCTCTGTTCATATCTCTTGACTATTTTTCTGGTGGTCTTTTACATCATCCTGGAGTTCTCATATATGAGGGAGATTACTCTTCTATATGTGATATGAGATGCTAATATTTTCCCCAATTTTTCTTTCGCCTTTTGCCCCTCTCGGTGGTCCTTCCACAGGGAATTTCTTCATTTTTATGTATTTTGATTTATCAGTCTTTTCTTTTATGGCCTTCAGATTTTGCATCATACTTAGAAAGACCTTCTCCATGCCAAGGTTCTGAAGGCATTCACTGTTTTTCTTATCTTGTAGAATGTTTACGGTTTCTTTTCTTACATTCAATTCTTTATAATTTTCCAGGTAGCTGGACAGTTGTCCCAATATCACTTACTAAATAGGCTAGTCTTGCCCTGCTTATTTGAGATGCCTTTGTCAAATGCCAACTTTCTATATATATTTGAATCTAGTATATTCCACTTGTTTATAGATCTGTGAATCAGTACCACGTGTTTTAATTAGTAAAGCTTTATAATGTAGTTTAACATCTGATAAGGTTAATTCTTCCCCGCCTCCCTCCACCCTCACCACTATTCTAATTTTAGAAGGTTTCCTTGGTTATTTTGCTTAGTGCTGCACAAATACTTTAGAAACCGTGTGCCTCTCTTCATCCTGCTCTGCCCCCCAGAATATCTCCCTACTGGCTTTTCACAGTCCTAAAATTCTATCACTGGATAAAATGAACCAGAAAGCCATAGCGTGAGACGGTGGCCTATCACCTTGCACTGTGAACTGGGACAGCCATCACATCTCTTATGGTCTCCGTTTGCTCTTTGACAGAATGGAGACAAAGATAAGAAAAAGAAGTTTCACCTAGATGTTCTCTGAGATCCCTTCCAGGTCTAAGGTTTTTAGTTCAACGTCTAGCCTGATGCTGAGATTCTTAATTAGCAGTTTGTGATTGTATGTTACGAACAGTTGGAATTTTTTTTTAAATCATATGTCACAATTTGCAGTAGGAAAAATTTTTTGAAAAATGACTTGTTGGGGCGCCTGGGTGGCTTAGTCCATTAGGGTCCGGCTCTTAATTTCAGCTCAGGTCATGATGCCAGGGTCCTGAGATTGAGCCCTGTGTTAGACTCTGCGCTCAAGGGAGAGTCTGCTTGAAATTCCTCTCCCCCTCTCCCTCTGCCCTTTCCCCTGCTTGCTCTCTCTCTCTCTCTCAATAAATAAATAAAATCTTTTTTAAAAATGAATAAATAAAAATAATTTAATTCCCCTATAGATCAAAATTTAAACAACAGAACTCTTGCTAAGTTATGTGTTCTAAACCATTTACCTTTTCTAAATACAACACGGTATAACGGAAGAATCTGGCATACCTAAAGTACCAAATTAAAACAAAAGTTCTAGAAGGTCTGCTTCTGTTTTTGTTTTCGCTTTTTTTTTTCTTTTTACCACTTCTGTAAATTGCTAGCTGACCAAATGTTGTAAGACCAAAGGCTCTAAATGCAGTTTTCTTACACATGACCGAGTGGCTGCTGAGCACATTGATTACACATCACCACTGAGTAACTGGGACAATACTCCCATCTAAATTGCATGTCATGGAAGAGAGTGAAAAAATGAACCAATAAAAACTGTAGTTGGTTGCATTGCTCTGAGAAGTACACTATTTTTAAAAATCTTGCCAACAGGTGAGCATACTACCAATTTCTGTTACCCAAATACTACTGCAATTAAATGTTTGGTAGCTTCTGATCAACACCTAATCTATGAACCGCCTAGATCCATGAAAAAAGCCCTCTCTGAAGACATGTATCATATGATCTCACTGATATGAGGAATTCTTAATTGCAGGAAACAAACTGAGGGTTGCTGGAGTGGGGGG
>NW_028027093.1:0-611 GCF_054177405.1 Leptonychotes weddellii
TCTAAGTCCCTGTCCAGAGCCCACGTGAAAGGGAACCTCAGTTTTGTCTTCATTCTTCCTGGGCCCACTCACACACAGACTCAGATGGGAAGGAGCTGTATGGTCTTTTCCACTGCGTATATTTGCCAGTATAATCAGATGTCGAGAAAAATGTATGTCATCAAATAAAGAAGTCGGTATGTCCCAGAAACTTCTGTAGGAGGGGGAAAGACTCAGAAAAACCACAGGGAAGTAGACGAACTCCCAAGCTGATAGGGAGTTGCCATTGCTGTGTGTTGTCTTTGCTCAGCAGTAAAGCCGACTCAACACCAGGGCTTTTTAAAAAATCATCAGTTCCTGCGTGTTAGTGCAGGTTTAGCTGCAGTCTTCAGGCCTCTGATGCTCGTCGTTCTGCGTGAGAGATGTGTGAAAAGACGGAATGCGTTCTTGTGTGAGTGCGGGGATAAAAGCAGGAGGAAGAGTGGGAGAAGGAGAATATAGAAAGCAGAATTAAAGCAAAATTTGAGACAGATGGCAGGAGAGGAAACTAAGACATTTCCTTTCTTGGTGTAACTGAGGCAATGGATCGGAGCTGAGTGTTGAGCTCCAGAAGACCGCTGTGTGAGAAGCCC
>NW_028027094.1:0-611 GCF_054177405.1 Leptonychotes weddellii
TCACACATTTTTTCTCTCTCTCTCTAAAATAGATAAATCTTTAAAAATAATAATATCTAAATCTCTGTTGGATTTCCCAAATAGAATAGAGGATTGGAGATGTCATTATATGATTTATATTTATCAAAAAAACTTTTTGTTTTGAAATAGTTGATATTTAAAGCAGCTTGGGGATTTTATTCATTTTTTACTTACACATGAGATCTTATAAGAATAGGTGAGTCATGGAAGCTCCCCTCACGCCTATTTCAGACAATTTGTGTTACTCAAATTTCTCTTAGGAAACTCTTCCAACTCTTTAAGGTATGTTTTCTACATAATTCTATTTCAGGGAGTCAACAATATATCTTCCTTGATGATTATAGGATGCAAACATATTCTTATATAATTATAGAACACTTAAAATGCAGATACCCATTGGAGAGAGGTAACAGTAAAATTACATAAGAAACTGTTTGTTAAACAATTTCTGCAGAGTTTTATAGACCAGAATATTGGTATTTTCAAAGAATGTATTTTTATTTAGACCCTTTTGATTGTTTTGTTTTGTCTCAGCATTGGTGTTGCATTTGTTCTCATTGCTCTGTATTGCCTACATGTCCAAAGAATAA
>NW_028027095.1:0-611 GCF_054177405.1 Leptonychotes weddellii
GACCCAAATAATCCAGGATAATCTCTCCATCTCAAGATCCTTAATTTAATCACACCTGCAAAGTACTCTTTGCTATCTTAAGTATATGGCACTCTGATCTCCTGCCGTTGCTTTCCATTGGCTCAATCCATTGGCCCCACCTTCCATTGGCCTAACCCATCCGGAAGCCAGAGAGCCAGGAGTCCAGGTGCTACAGTCTATAGGGCAGAGAATGGATCTGGGGTGGGGCTAGGGGGTAAGCAGAGAATAACAAGCCCGCTGGAGCTTCGCCACTCAAGGTGCAGTCTGCCAGCCGGCACCATCAGCATCACCTGGGGCTGTTGCAAATGCAGTCTCAGGTCTGACTTCAGCCCTACTGAATCAGAATCTGCATTTTTACAAGATCACCAGAGGAGGCATTTGTAGTTTGAAACATGATGCACTGGAGGATTTCTATGAGCAGAAAAAGGCCACCGGAAATGATACTCGGTCTTGGGTCAGTTCTTGTCTGCAGACATGGATTTGAGAATCACCTGACGTCACAAGAGTAGCCACGAGGAGTAAGAAAAATCCAAAGGCTGGATTTCAAAGAACAGGACAAGCGTCATCCCACAACGACTTAGAAACAGCTT
>NW_028027096.1:0-611 GCF_054177405.1 Leptonychotes weddellii
GCTGATGGGTAGATAGTGACTTCTCACAGGCAATAACTCAGCAGGAAAAAAGAATCAGATGAGCCTGACACATGGGCTCCCATGGTATTTCTGAGACCATGAATGCCTGAGAACATTTCCTGTGCTGGCCCAGCCCCCTTAGCTCAGGGCTGCAGGGCACAACATTAGAAAGGGATGCCTGTTCTTCCCATGCCTCAGATGGAAGCCCATGGCAAACAGGCTGGTCTCAGCATGTATCCAACATGGCACATGCTCTCTCCTGACCTTGGGACTTTCGCTGACATCATATCCCTTCTCCAGAGTCTACAAGGCATCTGACTGAATCAACATCCATTCATTCCTTTGTTTACTTACTCAATCAACAGTTATAAGGCTGGGAAACAGGGATGAATTCAGGCATAAGCTCTGCTTCTCTACAGACCTCACTATCTGGTAGGTAATCTCAGCTTTTCAAATTAAAAATAAAAAGGATTGCATGAACTCTATTTGAGGTATGTACAGGCTAAAATCACGGCACAATTGTGGGAGGAGAAAGGTGAAACTTCATAGAAAAAGTCCCAGATGAGGAGACTTGGTCTCTCTCCACCAGCAGAGATCTGGGATGAGGTTGC
>NW_028027097.1:0-611 GCF_054177405.1 Leptonychotes weddellii
GAGGCCTGGAGCACCCAGGCCGCCGCCTTCCCTCCCAGGCTTTATCTCCCTGCACCCTCCCTCTTTGGGGCTTCTCAAGGTGCCATGTGCAGAGCGAGATTGAAATGCAGATGAGGACTTGGCCTGTAATGGATGCACTCCGTTCCTTAATTCCCCCACGTCCCTAAAGTCCAGGGCTGTGATGTGGAGGCCTGTGTGCTGTAGTGGGAAGGACCTCCTTGCCTCCGCTGGCTGACCTTAAGCCTCCTTCCTAATGCCTTTGGGCCTCAGTTTCCTTACTCATAAAGTATAGAGGATACTTGTCTTATGGATCAGATGAGCCTTCCACTTGTTGATGCAAAACAGCTTTGTAAACTGGGAAGCGTTGTGCAAAATCCTGGGTGGTCACTTTGTGCCCTGGAAGAACCTGTTTGGGTGCCCCTTCGGAAGAAGGCAGCAGCAGAGGCCCACATGCTGACTCAGCCTCCAGAACCTGCCTCTCTGGGGCCTCCCCCAGCTGCTCTAGGAATGCCCTTTGACCCTGTTGAAAAGTGGAAGCTTTGTAAACAGTCATCTGGTGTTTGCCTCCTGGCTCCCAAGGCTGTGAACAGCTGTTTTGGGCCTCTGGTCTG
>NW_028027098.1:0-611 GCF_054177405.1 Leptonychotes weddellii
TTGCTTTCTTAGGTCCTTCTAAGACGGAGGAGTCCAGATCCATTGCTAAAATATGAGAAACATGAAATTTAAGTTAAATATTTTTATCTTGAGTTCTCTTATACCATATTATTTTTTCCTATACAATATGTTGAACTCATTTGAAATATTTTAATTTTTGGTAGAGTTGTTTTATCATCTCTATTTGTCATTTTCATCTGTTACATTAACAACCTCTGGTTTTTAGTAGACTGTATCACCTTTCTATTTTCTCAAGTTCTTTTCTTGATATTTATTGGTGTTTGATTCATTCTCAATTTCACTATTTTGTTAGAAGTGATGGAAAGTGACTTCTTTTCCCCCTTCTCATTGCCTCATTAAAAATAGAGAGGCCATAGTTGCTTCTCTAGGGAATTTTGTCAAGGCAAAAGTTCAGAAATAAGGATGGTGTGTCCTCTGCTTGCATTTTGGTCTTTTTGACTGAGGTCACCTGGCTGACAGTTCTGGTCTCTTAGGAAAGCTTTTCTCCCACTACTTTAAAAATCACCAAAATAGATTTCAGTTAATGTCAAATTTGTTATTCTCTTTGAATTATCTTTCTTGTCAGTTTTATAATAGAAGTTTACTGATTT
>NW_028027099.1:0-611 GCF_054177405.1 Leptonychotes weddellii
GCCATAGGTTACAACATACTGCAAACACTTCTTCCTTGTCTGTGATTTATCCCTTTACCCTTTTAAAGTTATTCTTTGATTAAAGAGGTTCTTAATTTGATCCTTGGAAGTCTTTAATTTTAGTGAAGCCCCAGCTTAATTACCTTTATGGTTAGTAATTTTTGTGTCCTGTTTATCACACTAATTTTAATTTATACCAGCTTATCACCAACCACAGGAAACTCTACTCCTATACAGGTCTGTCCCCAACCCTTTCAGTCTGATGGCACAAAATCACATTGTTTTACATTGTGTGTCCAAAAACAGACTAGCAATTGTGTTTTAAGGCATTACGCTCTTGAATTAGATGGCAAACCATGGATTGCCCTTTCCGGAGACCTTTATTTCCCTGCGTGGCTGGGAAGGGCTGCTGGTGCCCTTCGCTTCTCCCGCAGGACTCCCAGAGCGCTGGGCGGGGCATGGCTTCCGCGCAGCTGTGAACACCCAAATTTCCCCACTTCTGAAGCACAGTTA
The DNA here is from genome assembly GCF_054177405.1 of Leptonychotes weddellii. NCBI lineage: Eukaryota > Metazoa > Chordata > Mammalia > Carnivora > Phocidae > Leptonychotes > Leptonychotes weddellii. Next base: position 514 of record NW_028027099.1, read on the forward strand.
GGGCTCCTGGTTGGCTGTCTTCCCTTGGGCACCAGCGATGGTTCAGCCCCCGGCCGTCCACTCCTTCCTCTCTATTGCTCTAACTCGGCTATCACGGG
>NW_028027100.1:0-611 GCF_054177405.1 Leptonychotes weddellii
AAAAAAAAAGTTTTAGAATCAGCTATGTCTGAAAAACAAGAACATTGAGTTAAATGACAAGTACCACCAGAAGCCTGTCCCTTATGACTCCAAGAAAGCAGATGGGAGTCAGCACAGGAAGTGCCTAAAGTGTATGTGGAGAATTTGTTTATTGGGCTGACAGTAAAGAATTTCAGGTAGGCTCTTGGCATTAGCAGATTTTAGGAACTGTTGTGGGCTCAGTTTCAACCTTACACTGGGGGTTGAGGATGGAAACGTAAGATCAGCACTTTCCACTGAGAACAGAAAATGACTGGACAGCTCTATGCAGAATGAATTGAGGAATAAGGATGTTTTGTCAGACCTTAACAAAATGGGATACTCCCATGAGGAATAAGATACAGGTTACAGCTGCCTTCCTTAGAAGACTAATAAATTATGCATTCTAGAGAATTTTCAAAATAAAAAGTGGAGCTTATTAGTCTGAAGAGACAGGTGACATAATGACCATATACCCAGAGAGTCCTCAGAGGATTTGGGCCTCAAAAAGAAGGGGATCTGATCAGACAGGGCTGTAGGTTCTTTTGAAAGAGCTATGATCAGTGGTCAGGTACACAGGATTCCTTGTATGC
>NW_028027101.1:0-611 GCF_054177405.1 Leptonychotes weddellii
TTTTTTACATGGTCTGGTACTTTTAACAAAATGCTAATGCAACTTTTTAAACTACTTTGTGAAACTCAAAATGCTATGCGATAATAATAAGAGATTTTATTATTTTTTTAAAGATTTTATTTATTTATTTAATTGACAGAGAGAGAGAGACAACGAGAAAGAGAACACAAGCAGGGGGAATGGGAGAGGGAGAAGCAGGCTTCCTGCCAAGCAGGGAGCCCAATGCGGGGCTCGATCCCAGGACCCCGGAACCATAACCTGAGCCAAAGTCAGATGCTTAATGACTGAGCCACCCAGGTGCCCCAAGAGATTTTAAAGAGAAGGGTTCCATGACTGAATAATATGGGAAACCCATATGTCCTATCAACTACCTGAAGGTTCATAATGCGGATTAGTATATTAAATGCTCTGATCCATAAAGAAGAAATAAATTAATTAATGATTCTAAAGCAATTACTGCAACTCTTAAAAAACCTATTAATATCTATTAAAATACAACTTGGCCAAGAATCTGATGAGACAGGAATATATCCATATATTCTTCTTTCTTTTCAAATAAATGATAAAATAAGTAATTTCTAATGACCTACTAGTAAATAGAGAGGGTTTTA
>NW_028027102.1:0-611 GCF_054177405.1 Leptonychotes weddellii
ACCTTTCAACCCAGTGCAGCTGCCACCCTCTGCCCCTGGTGCAGGCCTGAGCATGGGCATGGGGAGGGTCAAGGTCAGGTATGTGTGCCCCACACATCTTGGGATAGGGCACGGTGATGGCTGTCCACACTCCAGGTGGCCCACACCATGGCATGCTCCATGGGTGATTGGGGAGGGCAAGACTTTCTTACTCTGATCCAGGTGCTAGCTGCGTCCTGACACCCCAGGGTCTCCTCTAAATTGGGGGTTGAAGCAGCATGTCCATGGGGAAGGAAAATGCCTGGCTCTGTGCCCCTGTCCCTGGATGGGACACAGTACATCAGTCCAGCTGATGGCTGGCAGGAGAGGGAACCTGACTTGTGGGGTCTACACAGGCCTTGATATCTTTGCATCTGAAGGAGCAGGACAGTAGATATTGAAAACAGGTCAAGAGAGTGAAACTGCAGAAATAAATGGGAAAAAAAAATCTTTTTTTTTTTGTATCTTTAATGGCCCTTCTGCTTTTTGAACAAGAGGTTTTTTTATGAATTTTTATTTGGCCCTGAGTCCCCAAATAATGGGGCTTGAATCCCCTCCTCTTTGATCCCCTCCACTTCTCTCAGGTGCCATGA
>NW_028027103.1:0-10611 GCF_054177405.1 Leptonychotes weddellii
AATCCCCCTTAATATTTCTTGCGGGGCCGGCTTAGTGGTCACATATTCTTTCAGCTTCTGCCGGTCGTGGAAGCTCTGCATCTCTCCGTCCATTCTAAATGAAAGCCTTGCTGGATAAAGTATTCTTGGCTGCATGTTCTTCTCATTTAGTACCCTGAATATATCTTGCCAGGCCTCTCTGGCTTGCCAGGTCTCTGTGGATAGGTCTGATGTTATTCTGATGTTCCTCCCTCTGTACGTAAGGAATCTCTTCCCCCTAACTGCCCTTAAGATGGTTTCCTTGGTTCTAAGATTTGCAAGTTTTACTATAACATGCCAGGGTGTTGGCCTGTTTTCCTTGATCTTAGGAGGGGTCCTCTTTGCCTCTAGGACTCAAATGTTTGTTTCATTCCCCCCATTAGGGAAGTTCTCAGCTACGATTTGCTCAAATACATTTTCTAGTCCTCTCTCTCTCTCCACTCCCTCCGGGATTCCAATTATTCTGACATTGGAACTCTTCATGGTGTCACTTATTTCTCTATTTTCATGGATTCTGAGTTGTTTTTCCCTGGCCTCCTCTTTTCCCTTTTTATCTATTACATTGTCTTCCAGGTCGCTTATTCGTTCTTCTGCCTCACTTACCCTAGCTGTTAGATTACCTAGATTGGATTGGATCTCATTGATAGCATTTTTACATTCTGCCAATTCACCTTTTATTTCTGCCCTTAGAGACTCTATGTTGCCATTAGTTGATTTCTCCATTCTAGCCATTGTCTTCACAATTGCTAGCCTGAATTCCATCTCCAACATCTTGGTTATATCTGCATCCATTTGTGAATTGGCAGCATAAGTCATAATCTGTTAGTCTTTTCTGTTTTGGGGGCTCCTCCTGCTAGTCCTTCTGTTGATGGGTGTTTGAGGGAATGTATAGAGTCCAAATTATTGACCAGAACCCAAGCAAGACGCACCTGTTTTCTTGGGACCTTAGGGTTGCTGGCCTCTTGTTTTCCCAGACTGTCTTCTGCGGGAGGGGCCTGCCGCGCTGTTACTCAGGCAACCCTGTTTGGGCGGTGTTGCCCTGCACCCCTGTGGCGGGGGATGGGCTCAGTGGGAATCAGTTTTGGGGGCTTTTGTTCTCTGGCGCCATTCCCTGGCAGCTTTCCACGTCTCTTTCGCAAGTCAGAGCAGAACAGACAGTTTCCAACCCTCTGCCTCAGAGCAGAGAGATCGCAGTCTGTTCTTCAGTTAGTTCTCCATGCCACACTGTCTCCATTTTTGTCCGTGCTGCTATAAATTGCAGTCCTGGGTCGTGCGCCCCTTCGCAGTGCCCCCAGTCCTGCCTCCAGGTTGGGGCACGTCTCTGCCCTTTGTGCTTCTAAAACCACCAGCCACTCCCAGTTCGCACACGCGTGACTCCGCTGCTCTGGGTTTCCGTCCCAGGGGCTGCAGTTCGCAGGTGCGACCCTGCCGCTCCGGGTTTCCACCCCGGGGGCTGCCCTAAAGTCCTTTCCCTGCCGCTACCGGTCTGCGAGTCTGTGCCCGTCCGCAGCGCGCGAGGCTGTCACTCACTGGCGGTGTAGGATCCCCACGGCCAGGCGCCCTCCCGCTGCCGTTTATGCTCCAATATCTGCCCGCAGAATCACGGCTCTCTGCTTCATACCTCGAAACCAACCACCTGCGATATTCTGTTTATAGAGATCCGGATCTTCTTCCATCTCAGGCTGGTTTCGTGGGTGCTCAGGGTGGTCTGGTAGATATCCAGCTCAATTCCGGGGACCAGTTGAAATGGGTCGCCTACTCCTCCGCCATCTTTTCCCCCTCTGATCATTCTGAAGTTTTATCTAAATTATAATGTAGTGAAATCTCTAAAATGACTTTTTTATAACGAAAATTATATAACTGTAACATGAATGTAATATAAGTAATTCATACATATATACATACAAAGAATGTATAATATATCTATATATAGTTTGTATATATTTTTTAAAAACTCCTAGAGAATAATCATTTTAATTAGAGAATTTCATTTAGGCCTGCCATACCAAAAGAAATACACCTTTAGGTTACCCTAAAGCTATTGCAAAAGAATACATATGTTTGTGTGTGTATATGTGTTTTAATAGGAACTGGGGAGAAGGATGGGGTTTCATGCCTTCTGACAGAGCACTTGTCTTTGTGGATAACCACGACAATCAGCGAAGTCATGAAGCTGGAGGAGCATCTATTCTTACATTCTGGGACTCTAGGTAGGAAATAAAGACCCCTTCACCCCGTTTTTTTTTTTTACCTACCTTTTAATGACACTAAAAATACTGTTTTCTTCTCTGCTGATATCATTTTGTAACCTTCAGACTGTACAAAATGGGAGTTGGATTTATGCTTGCTCACCCATATGGATTTACACGAGTAATGTCAAGCTTCCGTTGGCCAAGACATTTTGTAAATGGACAAGTAAGTTTTGGTGTTATCCAAAATATCTTTTTCTCAAGGAAGGGAAGGCAGTTTTGTTGTGATTGTACATGATGCTAGTATATTTACTATTTATCAAATATTGAAGTGTAAACCTGATATAGGACACTTTTAGTAAAGCAGTAGATATTAAGAATTAAAATTCATGGTCTCTATTGTCAGAGTATGCAAGCTATATCAGAAATATGACAAACACACCCTCACCCCAAAGAAGCACTTAAAAATAAGGATATAGTAAGTAAAATATGTACTTTTCCTAAGTGCCTACTTCATGGGGTTGATATAAGGAGAAGTTAACAGTTTTAAAGAACTTAAAATAGCACCTGCCCATAATATGAACAATATATTTTTTTAAATACTTTGGAAAAGAAGTTGTATGGAATGCAAAGAAACTATTCAGTTGAACTGAGGTTAAATAGGGAAAGTATCTTATAAGTGGAAGGAAAATATATGTATTAGAGAAGAGAAACTTGCATTTTGGGAAAGGAAAAGATGAGAAAAATATTTGGGGTAATGTATGGGGTATTGAGTAGCAATTTTAAAAAGAAACTGAGAAATAAAATTATGAATGTATTTGCAAAGTTAGTGGAAAGTTTTTTTTTTTTTTTAAACTGAAGATTTCAGATGCATCATTGTACAGCAACTTCATACCTAAAGTAAAAAACACTTCACTACAAACCAGGCTGATATTTACCTGGTTTCTTCCTTTTTTTTTTTTTTTCTATGACTATTGTTAAAAGTGCCAATCAGAAAAGCACAAAATTAAAACTTTGATCAGTTTAGTAAAGAATATTGTGATGCATTGATTAGCACATTTATCCAGAAGGAAGAATGAGAGAAATGAATACTTATTTAGCAATTATCATATTCAAGACATTTTCACATACATTATTTAATTTTTATAGCAACTAAGCAATATCCCCACAGAAGAAGAAAATTAGGCACAGAGAAGATATGTATATTAACTAAGTTTTCTTAACTAATAGTAATACAATCTTTGTTTCCATTCTGCTGTTGCTGACACTGAAGTCCTTGCCATTTCAATATCATTGCACTACTGACAGTGATATTAAGAATTCCATGGCAATTCCTTGGAAAGAAAATGGAAAGGGCAAAAAAATCCTACCTTCAAAATATGGCACTAGAGAATGAAAAATTGGGGAGAAAATGGTGAGGACTTGGTAGAAGGCTTTAAAAATACTGAGGGAGTTAGATTCTAAATGAAGACAATGCAGAGACACATGACAGACTGGGTTTGGTGTACTGGAGAGGAAAGAGACAAATACATGAAATGTTAAAAATTGGAGCTTTTTCAGTTTTTTTCTTTTTTTCTCTTTACTTAAGGATGTTAATGATTGGATTGGGCCACCAAATGATAATGGGGTAATTAAAGAAGTTACTATTAATCCAGACACTACTTGTGGTAATGATTGGGTCTGTGAACATCGATGGCGTCAGATAAGGTGGGCATTCTTATTTAGAGACATCCTCTAATCATAAACATTCTTAACATTTTATTTTAAACTGTTAATGTATTCATCAGCATTTTATGTGGTATTTTATTTTTAGGAACATGGTTATGTTCCGTAATGTAGTTGATGGCCAACCTTTTACAAACTGGTGGGATAATGGTAGCAACCAAGTAGCTTTTGGAAGAGGAAACAGAGGATTCATTGTCTTTAACAATGATGACTGGTAAGTAGATATCAATTACAGATAACATTTTATACTAATATGTTCTTGGTTTACCACTTTCTCTTCTTGTACATTTACTTTTTTTGTATCTGAAAAATCCTTTAGTCAGTGGATTAAGAAACCACAGAAATCAGAAGAAAAATGATGATGGCTTTTATTCTTCTGATCTCTTCTTTATAAGGGCTTTCTGTTCTAAGTAGAGTTAGGTTATATGCATCCTTGCATTTCATGTGCAGGTATGAGGCACGCATATATGCTCACATACACACCCCACACAAAATACACAAAGTAGTTAATATAAAGGTTGTGAAATCACTAGAAGAACTGTCTTATAGCCCCCCTTCCCTTTTTAAATAATGGAAAAATATTGCCTCAATACTGAAGTACCTCTTTTTAGCTCTTTTTTTTTTTTTCAGTATTCTTTATCTGTTTGTTTTGTCTTCTTTTTTCACTTCCCTGTCCCTCTGACAAATAATATATTTTTTAAAGCATCTGTATAAAGAACTTGTGTCTTATGGTTGGTCAGTGATTCACCTCAGGAGATTTTCAAGTTTTAGTTCTGAGACTTCTTCTTACCTTCACTGGTTATACTTACATCCTCTGCCTCTAGTATATTGATTCCCTAATATATAGAACTATGACTTAGAAGATGTCTTTGCAAGCAGTTGAAATGTCTCCGTTCCAAGGCCAACTTTCACTCATGCTTAGCTCATTTTATCCTATATTATATTTTACTGACAAAAAGATAAATCAAATATATCTCTTTCTTGCCACCAAAAGAAGCTATGGCTAATCCTTTAATTTCTGTCTTTTGGATGGGAGAAGCAAGATAAATTTAGGAGACAGCTTTATATTTAAAACCATATACCTCTTCATAAAATGTTAGATTATTTTTATTTCCAGCCCAAATTCATTTTCTCCTCTTGTGAAAAAGATCTTTGCAGAAATAACCAAATTTAAATTATTGAAAATAATTAGTATTTGCTTACGTTTAGATGGGGAAAATTTTAAAATATTTATGTTTACCAAAGGAAGTACTTTTATCTAAGGATGACAAGTTACTCAAATCTTTACTGATATTCCTCAACCGTAATTTTGTGTTAATACTCACTGCTGACTAGGAAATTGCTAAGTCTTCTGTAAGATTACTTTTAGTCCTGGAAAAGTGTTCACATCTACTGGAGAGGTCTTGGCACAAAGCTAAGCTTTTAGAGATAGTCTGAATTCTTGCTTTTTATTGTGCTGAATTCAACTTAAATCTTAAATTTTATTTTCAGGACATTATCTTTAACTTTGCAAACTGGTCTTCCTGCTGGCACATATTGTGATGTTATTTCTGGAGATAAAATTAATGGCCACTGTACAGGAATTCAAATCTCTGTTTCTGGGGATGGAAATGCTCATTTTTCCATTAGTAACTCTGCTGAAGATCCGTTTATTGCAATTCATGCTGAATCTAAATTATAAAATTTGAAATAAATAAATACACATACACAGAGAAATAACCAAGTGCATTTCTTTTCGTGTGTGTGTGTGTGTATTCTTACAATTCATTAATTTTTGGTAAAAGCTTTAAGTGATCAACTTGAAAAAACTCAGAAAAGCATAAAAATCACATATAATTACATAATTACAAGATAGCTACAATTAACACCATGTTATATTTTAGAAGACTCATGATGACTTGTCAAAGGAATTTCTAAGAATTCAGAGAGGCATCTTAACAAATATGTTTCTTGCCATTAACACCATTTCCCAGTATGTATTTATGTATTTCTTCCATCAAGTGTTTCTAATAATTAGTTAGGGATAGCTGATTTAATTATTCCCATACAAAGTTAGAGCATTTGAGTGACTTCAACTTATGAAAGTACTTTTACAGTTAATAAGTTAAAAAATAAACTTGAATTATGCAAGATACAAGTCTCAATTATATGGAACTCATAGGAATCTTCTACTTTCTCTATTTTTCTCCCTCTCTTTGTAATGTCTTTAACTTGATGTAGATGTATGGTTTTTTTGTTCCATTTCTTACCCCCCGTATAGATGGATGTAACCATTTAGGATTTTATTACACCATATGTTCTGGATTTTCTTCTTGATCCTCTAGCTATTTATTCTCCTTCACCTTGACTTTGAATGTGGAATTTGATAAGGATCTCATCTGTGTTTTATAAGTCTCAGTTGTTTTGCTTATGCTTGAGTGATAAAATAAAAGCCATAATTTGGAAACTCCCTCTTCTTTTCACCTGTAAATTTATCTGTAATTATCCTTATCCTTATCCTTATTATTATTATTATTATTTTGAGAGAGAGAGAGCAAGAGGGGTGGGGGAGAGGGAGAGAGAATCTTAAGCAGACTCCAAGCCCAGCATGGAGCCCCACGTGGGTTTTGATCTCACAACCCTGAAATAATGACCTGAGCCAAACAAGAGTCAGGTATCTAACAAACTGAGCCACGCAGGCACCCCACCCCTATTATTTTCTTCTTTCCTCCTGTCATAATGAAGAAGGTGTACTTCATTTTACCAAATGCCATTCTCCTCACTTGTGTTAATACCATTCCATTTTTATCTCATGGGGGATTTTATTTCTTAGATTACCCTTTCTCGAGGTGCCTGGGTAGCTCATTGGTTAAGCATGGGATTCTTGATTTCCACTCAGGTCATGATCTCAGGGTTGTGAGATCAAGATCCGTATGTGCTCTGCAATGGGCATGGAGTCTGCTTAAGATTCTCTCTCTCTCCCTCTTCCTTTGCACCTGCCCCCACCTCCCCACCTCTCACTCTTCCTCTCTTAAAAAAAAAAAAAAATCCTTTCTCTTCTGATTGAATAATCTTTCCCTTTCTGCTAGATTAGTCCCCTTAGATTACATGTATTAGTCTTCCAATTAAAAAATCCGTGACTCCCAGATTTTTTCTAGGTATAACCCACTTCTTTGCTTCCCTTCCTAGTCAAGCTTCTCTTTTTACCACATAGTCTCTACATCTTCAACATTAGTCATTTTTATCTCCTCATCGTCCAGTTTCTAATCATGACTTCACTGAATCTGCTCTTATCAACATCACCAAACACATTGATGTTACTAATCCAATGTGCTTCTCTATCTTCATTTTACTTCATTTTGCAACAGTATTCAACATGGTGAGCCAACCTCTCTTCTACTCTCTTCCTTCAGCCTCTATCTACTTCCTGGTTTTCCTTCTTTCTCACTGGTTGCTCTTTTTTATATTCTGTTTTTTTTATAGGCAAATTCTACCAAACATTTATTTATTTATTTATTTATTTATTTATTACCGTATCTTTTTATTATTATTATGTTATGTTAATCACCATACATTACATCATTAGTTTTTGATGTAGTGTTCCATGATTCATTGTTTGCATATAATACCCAGTGCTCCATGCAGTACGTGCCCTCTTTACTTATTTATTTATTTTATTTTTTATTATTATTTTTTTTTAGTACGTGCCCTCTTTAATACCCATCACCAGGCTAACCCATCCCCCCACGCCCCTCCCCTCTAGAACCCTCAGTTTGTTTCTCAGAGTCCATAGTCTCTCATGGTTCGTCTCCCACTCCGATTTTACTGGCTTATCTTCTGTTTGACCTAAAGACTCATTTGGATCTAATTCTCATCTTTTTTTTAATCTTCTCTTTTCTAAGTATTTGCGATCTTTTCCATGGATTTAAAACACAGACTTTTACATGAAGACCTATATCTCCAATGCAGATCTTTTTTTGGACTCTAGCTTCACATTTCCAACAGATGTTTGACTCCACTTCAAGATTTCACAGACATCTTATACTTAATATATTCAAAATGCAACCTTCAATTTTTTTTTCTTCAAGTCTTTTACTACTCCCTGATGCCCTGTCTCACCACTTACTTAGAAACCTAGGGTATCTCCTTGACTTTTCCCCTTCTCTCAACAATGCCCAATCCCCTCGCATAAATTTTAGCATGACCTATTAATTGTATCTTCAAATTATCTCTTGGTTCCTTGCACTTCTGCTTCTTCTACTTGGAAAGTTTTTTTCTCACCTCTTCTCCTAATAACTTCTATTCATCATTCAAATCTTAGCTCAAAGACCATTTCTACATGGACATTTACCCAGGATTATGTCAAGTCCTCTTATTATGTCACGACTTTCTGTAATTTTCTTTTTATCACTCATCATAGTACTATGGGACAATGTCTATTTTGTTCTTTATTGAATCCTTGAGTCAAGACCGTGTTTGGCACATATTAGGTAGGAGCTCAATAATTATTTATAAAATAAATTGAGATAATGAAGGAGAAGAAGAAAAAATTTACCAGTTTTTGAGAAGGAGTGCTAGTGATTCTTCTCATTTCCTCCCCAGTTCTTCCCCAATTAAATTAATTCCTGTTTACTCTGATTTATTAGGTCATAAATGCCATGTAATTTCAATAGAAACAAAAATTTATTTGACAAAATTAAACATCTTTTCATAATAAAAACTCTCAATAATTAGGTATAAAAGGAATTCACCTCAACATAGTGAATCCCATATATGAACAAGCCCACAGCTAACATCATGCTCAATGGCGAAAATCTGAAAGCTTTTCCTCTAAAATCAAGAACAAGACAAGGATGCCCATTTTCACCACTTCTATTCAACATACTACTAGAAGTCCTACCCAGAGAAATTAGGCAAGACATAAAAATAAAAGGCATCCAAATCAGAAAATAAGAAGTAAAATTTTCTGTGTGCAAATGACATAATCATATACATGGAAACTCCTGACGACTCCACCAAAACCTGTTAGAATTAATAAATTTAGTAAGTTGCCAGATACAAAGTAAACATGCAAATATCAGTTGTATTTCAATAGACTAACAATGACCTAGCAAAAGAAAAAAAAGCAATCTCATTTGTAATATCATGCAAAGCAAATACTGAGGGTTAAATTTAACCACGGAGGTGAAAGATCTATACACTGAAAACTGTAAGACATTGATGAAAGAAATTGAAGAAGACACAAATAAATGGAAAGATACCCCGTGTTCTTGGATTAGAAAAGAATGTTGTTACAATGTCTATACTACCGAAAGTGGTCTCTTGATTCAATACAATCCCCATCAAAATTCCAATTACATTTTTTCAAGAAATAGAAAAAAATCCTAAAATTCATACAGAACCACAAAAGACTCCAAATAACTCAAGCAATCTTGAGAAAGACAGACAAAGCTGGAGGCATCACACTTTCTGATTTCAAACTATACTACAAATGTATAGTAATCAAAAGAGTATGGAACCAGCATAAATACACATACATGGACCAATGGAATAGAATACAGAGCCCAGAAATAAACCTATGTATATATAGTCACTAATTTTTGACAAGAGTGCCAAGAACACACAATGGGGAAAGGATAGTCTCTTCAATAAATGGTGCTGTGAAAACTATATCCACATGTAGAAGAATGAAACTGGACCCCTATCTTACAACACCCACAAAAATTAATTAGAAATGAATTAAAGACTGAAATGTAGGGGCGTCTGGGTGGCTCAATCCATTAAGCATCCGCCTTCAGCTCAGGTCATGATCTCAGGGTCCTGGGATCGAGCCCCACATCAGGCTTCCTGCTCAGCGAGGAGTCTGCTTCTCCCTCAGCTTCTGCCTCTGCTCCTCTCCCTGGTTGTGCTCACTCTCTCTTTCACTCTCTCTCTCCCTAGAATAAATAAAATCTTAAAAACAAAAAGACTTAACTGTAGAAGCTGGAACCATAAAACTCCTAGAAGAAAACAAAGTTTCATGACATTGGTCTTCGAATGATTTCATGGATATAGCCCTAAAAGCACAGACAAGAAAAAGTAAAAATAAATAAGTGAGACTACATCAAACTAAAAAGTATCAACATAGCAAGGGAAACAGTCAACAAAATAAAAAGACAACCTACAAAATGGGAGAAAATATTTGCAAGCCATATATCTGATAAGAGGTTACTATTCAAAATATATAAGGAACTCTTACAACTCAAAAGCAATAATAATAACAACAACAATAATACCCATTTTAAAAATGGGCTAAAGACCTAAGTAGACATTTTTCCAAAGAAGTCATACAAATGTCCCATAGGTTCATAAAAAGGTGCTCAACATCACTAATCATCAGAGAAATGCGAAACAAAACCATAATGAGATGTCACTTTACACCTATTAGGATGTCTATTGTTGAAAAGATGACAAATGTTAGCAAGGTTAAAAGGGAACCGTTGTACACTGCTGTTAGGAATGTAAATTGGTACACCCATTATGGAAAACAGTATGGAGGTCCTCAAAAAATTAAAAATAGAACTACCATGGGGGATGGGCGAGAAGACGGCGAGGGTGGGCACGTCGAGGCGCAGGAGGGCTTGCGAGCAAGCGCAGGTAGAGGAGGTGTGGCCAGAAGAGCGCGAGCATCCTGCCCAGCCCGCCCCGCAGGGGCAGGTGC
>NW_028027104.1:0-611 GCF_054177405.1 Leptonychotes weddellii
AAATAGAAAGAAAGAAAGAAATCTTCCTTTTTTAAAAGTTTGAAGAGGGATGGCTTGGTGGCTCAGTTGGTTAAGCATCTGCCTTCGCCTCAGGTCATGATCCCAGGGTCCTGGGATTGAGTCCTGCATTGGACTCCCTGCTCTGCGGGAGGCCTGCTTCTCCCTCTGCCTCTGCCCCTCCCCATGCTTGTGTTCTCTCTCTCTCTGACAAACAAAAGAAAAAAAAAAAGAAAAGTCATCTTAAAATCATATTTTTAAAAAAGATTTTATTTACATATTTGACAGAGAGAACACAAGCAGGGGGAGTGGGAGAGGGAGAAGCAGGCTCCCACCCAATGCAGGACTCGATCCCAGGACCCTGGGATCATGACCTGAGCCGAAATCAAGAGTTGGATCCTTAACTGACTGAGCTACCCAGGTGCCCCCTTGCCAGATAATTCTAACATCTGGATCATTTCTGTGTTGGTGTCCTTATTTGTTTTGACATCTGCCTGGTTCTTGGTATGACAAGTGGTCTATGACTGAAACCTGGACATTTTGGTATTGTGAGACTTCGGATCTTATTTAAATTTTGTATTTTAGCAGACAACACTCAAACCTCTGACGCCACT
>NW_028027105.1:0-611 GCF_054177405.1 Leptonychotes weddellii
CTCACCTTGAGGACAATCTCCACAGTGAAGACAGAGGTGAACGCGATATCAAAATACCCAAGGATCTGGTGACAGCGTAGGGGGGACAGAAGTCAATGAGAGGAAGGGCTGAACAATGATATCATTATTATCTTCAACACTGTCACCACCACCACCACCATCATTGCCATTACCATCACCACCATTACCACAGTCATCACCACTATCACCATCACCACCACCACCACCATCATCGCCACCACCATCATCATCGCTGTCACCATCATCATCGCTGTCACCATCACCACCATCATCATCGCCATCACCATCACCACCACTACCATCATTGCCATTACCATCACCACCATTACCACAGTCATCACCACTATCACCATCACCACCACCACCACCATCATCGCCACCACCATCATCATCGCTGTCACCATCACCACCATCATCACCACCACCATCATCATCGCTGTCACCACCACCACCACCACCACCACCATCATCATCATCATCACCACCACCATCATCGCTGTCACCACCACCACCATCACCATCACCACCACCACCACCATCATCATCACCACCACCATCATCGCTGTCACCACCACCACCATCACCATCAC
>NW_028027106.1:0-610 GCF_054177405.1 Leptonychotes weddellii
AAAAAACAGGAAGGGAAAAATGAAGCAGGGGAAAATCGGATGGGGAGAAGAACCATGAGAGACTATGGACTCTGAGAAACAAACTGAGGGTTCTAGAGGGGAGGGGTTAGCCTGGTGATGGGTATTAAAGAGGGCACGTACTGAATAGAGCACTGGGTGTTATATGCAAACAATGCATCATGGAACACTATATCAAAAACTAATGATGTAAAGTATGGTGATTAACATAACATGATAAAATAAAATTAAAAAAAGATGGGTTTTATTTTTTAAGAAAATGTTTCTTTTGGTCTAAGTTAATACATATTTTTAAATTTTTATAATGCTATACTTTATTAAACAAATCTTCTAAAAGGAAAATCTTAGTGATTTTTTAATTAAATATAATCTTTAGTTTTCTCTAATGAATAATACCTTGAACTCCTTCAGTTATATACATTTAAATCCATTTTTTTTTTTTAAATTCACGTATCTGAATGCTCTAATCTTGGACATAAGTTGCAAGCTTTGGAACATTGGAAAGGAAATAGAATATTGAAGAGAAAGGAAAAGAAACCTAATTATACATTTATAAATACTATGGAAGTCCAGGGTTTCTTTAAACACTCCT
>NW_028027107.1:0-610 GCF_054177405.1 Leptonychotes weddellii
CCAACACCATTTGTTGGAGACTACCCTTTCCCCATTAAGTATTCTTGGTTCTCTTGTTGAATATTATTTGACCATACATGAAGGAGTTTAATTCTGGCTTTTCTATCCTATTCCATTGGCCTGTGTGTTTAATTTTACTCCAGAAAGATACTGTTTTGTTACTACAGATTATAAAATGGTTTGAAATCAGGAAGTGTGATATCTCCAACTTTGTTCTTTTTCCTCTGGACTGTGTTGGCTATTTGAGTTCTTCTGTGGTTCCACACAAATTTTAGGTTTTTCTTTTAACCAAAAAATGTAAAGATTTTATTTATTTGAGAGAGGGAGAGAGACAGATTCCCCACTGAGCAGGGAGCCTGATGCGGGGCTCAAATCCAGGGCCTGAGATCATGACCTGAGCTGAAGGCACCTGCTAAACTAAGCCACCCAGGCACCCTGGTTTTTTGTTTTTTGTTTGTTTGTTGTTGTTTTTCTGCTTCTGTGAAGAATGCCATTGGTATTTTAATGGGGACTGCATTGAATCTACAGACGACTTCGGGTAGTATGGACATTTTAACATTAATTCTTCTAATCCATGAACAGAAGATGTCTTTCCATTTGTGTCTTTTCA
>NW_028027108.1:0-610 GCF_054177405.1 Leptonychotes weddellii
AGAAGAGGCTGTTTGCCCGGGCCAGAATCCCACATGGATCCGGCTCTTGGACAATAAGGACCTGAGGGTTCACCCAGCCCTTGGCTGATGACACGTATGACGAGGATTCTTTGAGGTTTCTGTAGGGAGTGACTGTAAGTTACCCATTCATTATTCTAAGAGCCACGGACACGATCGAGAGAGGACTATTCTGAATATTTGGGAAGAGCAGGACTAAATGTGAGAGGAGCCCTAGAATTTAGCCTGTGAGAATCAGTAAGGAAGTCAAAATTCCCAGAATGATGGGGAATTTCCCTCCAAGATACCAACTAGTAGTGTTTCCGGTCTCCACTCCAGAGTAAAGCTGGGCATTGACAGTGTGCACGTCCCTGTGCGTCCGAGTTTGCTGAGGACTTACTGTAACCCCAGCCCGGTACTAAAGCTTTTGCCGGGACAACAGGTTTTGATGTGTCTGACTTTGAAGGATGTATTGAACAGAAACAATTCTACCAGCTCGTCCTTAATTTGGGTTGTACGCATTTTTATACGTTTAAGCAATTTAACGTATCTCCGTTCAAGTCAATATAATATTTTTTTTTTCTCATTCTAAACTTAGACAGTTGGAAGGTTG
>NW_028027109.1:0-610 GCF_054177405.1 Leptonychotes weddellii
CACAAATTCATTTCTTTTTATTTTTAAAAAATTTTTTTAAAGATTTTATTTATTCAACAGAGAGAGACACAGCGAGAGAGGGAACACAAGCAGGGGGAGTGGGAGAGGGAGAAGCAGGCTTCCCGCTGAGCAGGGAGCCCGATGTGGGGCTCGATTCCAGGACCCTGGGATCATGACCTGAGCCGAAGGCAGACGCTTATTAACAACTGAGCCACCCAGGCACCCCTTCTTTTTATTTTTTAAAAAACATTTTCTTCTTTCTTTCTTTCTTTCCCTTCCTTCCTTTCTTTCTTTCTTTCTTTGACAGAGAGAGACACACACACACAGCGAGAGAGGGAACACAAGCAGGGGGAGCGGGAGAGGGAGAAGCAGGCTTCCCACTGAGCAGGGAACTGGATGCGGGGCTTGATCCCAGGACCCTGGGATCATGACCTGAGCCGAAGGCAGATGCTTAACGACTGAGCCACCCAGGTGCCCCAAAAACATTTTATTTATTTGAGAGAGAGAGAGAGAAAGAATGAGTGAGGGGGAGGGCAGAGGGAGAGGGAGAAGCAGACTCCCTGCTGAGCAGGGAGCCTGATTCTGGGCTTGATCCCAGTACCCTGGGATC
>NW_028027110.1:0-610 GCF_054177405.1 Leptonychotes weddellii
CTTCCTCCATCTCTATGGTCCATTCTTTTTTCAAAATGAGTATTAAAGACAACAACTTAATTTGTTGTTTGATGCTACATGAGATTTAAAATATTTTGTATTTTTCCTTTTTTTAAAAAAAATCAACTTGTCTTCGTTTGCCTTTAAATAGCCTTACTATCTAGGGGCGCCTGGGTGGCTCAGTTGGTTGGGCGACTGCCTTCGGCTCGGGTCATGATCCTGGAGTCCCTGGATCGAGTCCCGCATCGGGCTCCCTGCTCGGCGGGGAGTCTGCTTCTCCCTCTGACCCTCTCCCCTCTCATGTGCTCTCTCTCGTTCTCTCTCTCTCAAGTAAATGGATAAAATCTTTTAAAAAAAAAAATAATAAATAAATAAATAAATAAATAAATAGCCTTACTATCTTATTTGTCATTTTTTTTTTTTTCTAAGCCAAGATCTCATTATGGCTGCTTCGTATTTTTTCTCCATTTTTTCCCCGTTTATCCATTATGGTTTACAGATATTTATAATATTGTAAATGTACATATGATGGGACTTTTAAAAAAGTATCAAATATTGTAACAGTAATGCAGATCAAAACCAGAAAAAACTCAGACTCTCAGGGAAAAAA
>NW_028027111.1:0-610 GCF_054177405.1 Leptonychotes weddellii
AGGCAGAAAGTACAGAGTTCCCATATGTCCCTCTGCCTCCCTACCACACACACAACCTCTCCCACTCTCAATATCCAGAACCAGCATGGGGCATTTATTACAGTCTGTGGACCTACAATGACACACATCATTCTCACTCAAAGTCATAGTTTACATTAGAGTTCACTCTTGGCGTTTTACATTCTATGGGTTTGAACAAACATATAATGACATGTATCCTCCATTATAGTATCATACAGTGTAGTTTCACTACCCTGAAAATCCTCCATGCTCTGCCTGTTTATCCCATCCTGCCCCATCATCCCTGGCAACCACTGATCTTTTTCCTGTCTTCAGAGTTTTTTTCCAGAATGTCATCTAGTTGGAATCCTACAGTGTGTAGCCTTTTTCAGATTTGCTTCTTTCACTTCATGATATGCATTTAAGGCTCATCCATGTCTTCTCATGACTTAAGGGGCTCATTCCTTTTTAGCGCTGGATAATATCCATTGTCTGGATGTACCACAGTTGATTTATCCATTCACCTATTGAAGGACATCTTGGCTGCTTCCCAGTTTTGGCAACTATGAATAACGCTCCTATACGTTTTCTTTTTTTTAGACCACTTTAT
>NW_028027112.1:0-610 GCF_054177405.1 Leptonychotes weddellii
CCCCCCCCCAAAGGCGGCGTGCATCTCAGCCAAGTGCTCATCCCGCCCCCAGACAGGCGGCCATCATCCCCCTCAGCAAGGTGCTTCCCCCCAGACAGGCAGCAACCCCCTTAGCCAGGTACTTCCCACTTGGACAGGCGGCCCCCCGTCAGCCGGGTGCTCACCCCCCATGACCCGCGGCCCCTTTCTCAGGCAGATGCTTCTTCCTAGACAGGTGGCCCCTGATCAGGTAGGTGTTCCCCTACCCAGACAGGCGGATGCTCCCCGACAGGTGGCCCCCCCCCCACGTTCAGCCAGGGATTCCCCCTCAAAAGGGCAGCCACCACCTCTCAGGAAGACGGTCCCCCACACACAGGTGGATGCCCCTCAGCCAGGGACACCCCCTCAGACAGATGGCCAACCCCCCTCAGGAAGGTGGTTCCCCCCCCTGCCGGCCCCCCAGACAGGTGGCCCCCATCCCCCCACCCCCCTTCCCCACTCCATCACCTCAGGCAGGTGCTTCCCCTCAGTCAGGCACCCGCTCACAGCCTCGGTCTGTCACCTCTCCCTTCAGACAGGTGTCCCCCACTCTCAGGCAGGTGGCCTCCCTCACCCTCAGGGAGACCCAGTC
>NW_028027113.1:0-610 GCF_054177405.1 Leptonychotes weddellii
CCCGTCTGTGGCCGCACTCCGTGCTCACCTGGCCTGTGACCGAGCGTGTCTATCTCTGGCACCCGATCCCGGGTGGAGTCTCCAAACCCAGCAGATCCCTGCGGTGCGCTCCCGCACTGCTCCTCTCAGGGGAGGAAGGGGAGTCTCCCTGGATCTGCCACTCGTTGGGTCCCTGCTGGAGGAGCAGTGGCCTGACTGTGCCGCGGATCACGGTTTATGGCAATCCTGAGCTGAGAGCCCGTGCCTTGGTTCCATCTCTGCAGCTGGCTTCCCCGCTCTGATACCTGGGAGCTCTGCTGCACTCAGGCACCCCTGGTATTTCTGTGACCCCAAGGGTCCTGAGACCACACTGTCCCAGAGAGTGTTCCACCCCCCCGCTTAGCCACTGGAGCGACGTCCCTCAGCGGAGCCGACTTTTAAAAGTTCTAATTTTGTGCTCAGTGGCTCTATCACTTGCCAGTAGCAGCTGACGGAGGCCCCCTCCCCTGCCATCTATCCTCCCGAATATCGCCTCGGATTCACTTCTCCGCACGTCCTACCTTCCAGAAAGTGGTTGCTTTTCTGTTCAGAGAGTTGCTGCTATTCTTTTCTTTGATCTCCTGCTGAGTTC
>NW_028027114.1:0-515 GCF_054177405.1 Leptonychotes weddellii
CAGAAATTTTATTTCCTCACGGTTCTGAAGGGACGAAGTCCAAAATCAAAATGTTGGCAGGATTGGTTCTTTCTAGAGGTTCTGAGGCAGAATCAGTTCCATGTGTCTCTTGGAGCTTCTGATGGTTAACAGCAATCTTTAGTGTTCTTTGGTGGTAGGCACATCACTCCAGTCATTGCCTCTGTCTTCACATGTGTTCTCTCTGTATGTACCTCTATGTCCAAATTTCTTTCTTCTTATAAGGGTACCAATCATTGGACTAGGCCCTACTCTGATCCAGTATGATCTCATCTTAATCTGACTACATCTGGGAAGACCATATTTCCAAATAAGGTTATGTTCAAGGATACTGGGGGTTAGGATTTTAATGTATCTTTTTGGGGAACATAGTTCAACCCCAAATAAGCACCTTTGACCAACTTAAGAGTTTCCAAGCAGTAAGCCTACAATGACGCTTAGTCTAGGAGCTTAGTGCTGCTGCTTTTAAAAAGCAGCTCCTGTAATTTGGGGGTGGA
>NW_028027114.1:615-1000 GCF_054177405.1 Leptonychotes weddellii
GCCATTTATTGAAGAGACTGTCTCTTTTCCATTGCATGTTTTTTCCTGCTTTGTCAAAGATTATTTGACCATAGAATTGAGGGTCCATATCTGGGCTCTCTATTCTGTTCCATTGGTCTGTGTGTCTGTTTTTGTGCCAGTACCATGCTGTCTTGGTGATTACTGCTTTGTAATATAGCTTGAAATCGGGCAACGTGATGCCTCCAGCTTTGTTTTTCTTTTTCAACATTTCCTTGGCAATTCGGGGTCTTTTCTGATTCCATACAAATTTTAGGATTGTTTGTTCCAGCACTTTGAAAAATGTCATTGGAATTTTGATCAGGATGGCATTGAAGGTCTAGATTGCTCTGGGTAGCATAGACATTTTAACAGTGTTTATTATTCT
>NW_028027115.1:0-10611 GCF_054177405.1 Leptonychotes weddellii
GTTAGCCCGGTGATGGGTATTAAGGAGGGCACGTACTGCATGGAGCACTGGGTGTTACACGAAAACAGTGAATCATGGAACACTACATCAGAAACTAGTGTTGTATGGGGACTAACATAACATAATAAAATTAAATTAAATTAAAAAAATAAAATCACATGGCTAATATAAGAGTTAAGCAACTCACTGAGTTGATAAAACAATATTCTTAAGATTATTTATATGACTTTTAGTTGCATTGTTTTTAATAGTTCAAAAAAAGGGGGTAGGGATATCTGATTTCCAGTCTAATTTGGGTACTCTTAAACACAGTTCTTACAGGAACTGAAGTATATTCTTCATGACAAACTGAAACATGTAATTTCTTCCATTTGTTCTAAAGACACTAGGTTTTTTGTTTTTGTTTTTTCTCGTGTAGCTCTAATTTGACATTTTTTCTAGTTACTATTATTTTTCCCTTAATCTGTCCTGACTGTCAGTGTCTATCAAGATCTATATGTCCTCTGTCCTTAAGAACTGGTATTCCCCAGGGTTGGGCCACTCCCCTGCCCTGCCTTGTCTCCTTCTTTCAACTATTCCATTCACCCAACTTTTTACACACTCTCCTGAGTGATCTTGGTAATTTGCCTTTAACCACTTAAGAATCCCTTAGCACCCGCCCCTATCAATCTCCTGTGCTCTGAACTTGCATTTCCCCGGAAATGACCCTGGATCTCAAACTCAGTGGTCTGTAATTCAACTTCGGCATGTTGCTCCAGAACACATACCCTCTATTCTTTCCCTCCTCTGGAGGTTGCAGGGACCCACCACAGAACTTGAGAATCTTTCCTCATATCCAGTCTGTTACTGAGACAGGACTGTCTCTTCAGTGTTGCTTATTACTCCTCCACTTACTACTCCTTACATTACAAATTAACTTGCCTTCCATCTGCACTCCTGGAAGCACCTCCTGCCTAATTGAACCTCATTCATAAAGGTTCTGAGTGTAAGTCCAATTACTTCACTTTCTGTTTTATTGGCATACAGTTTACTCTTTGCAACAGAGGAGTATAGGTCTTTCATAATCTTCAGTCCTTCCCCACCTTCCTTTCTAGCCTGTCTGCCTAATCTCCATACACAGCCTTGGCCCCGCTGCAATACTGAGTCTCCCTGTGCAATTGTTCATTTTGCACCTACTCTCCCTGTAAAACCTCTGTCCATTGTGGAGGTGCTGGCTGGGTCTAACATGTCAGCACTAACATCATAGGGTACCTCCTCTGCCTGGGTTGAGCACCGTTCCTCTCTAATCTCTTCACACACTATGAATCTACCTCTGATCCCACGAGTTACTTGCTTCATGATAACCATTCACTTTTTTTAAAAAAAAAAATCTGTGTATTTTCTGTAGAACTGAATGTCCTCAAAGACATGTCTTTCTACATCTTTCTGTCTCTAGCAGTAAGCACAGCAGCTGGTCCTTGAAATGGCATTGTGGAGTGTTTCCCAAATAAAGAAATGTTTGATTTATTTCATGGCCTTGTTCTCAGACAGTATTAGAAGAAATAGTTCCACAATTCATGATGCTCCTGAGTGGGATTTTGATGAGTAACCAAAATGTCCCAGACTTCATGAGCGTCAAAAGCCACTCTTCCCTTTAATGCCCAAATCGCTGGAATCTGACCCTCTGTCCAGTTTGCCTTACAGGAAGGGCTGTCTGTCTTTATTTCTCATCCCACACAACTTCTGGAAGTCTTGGGGAATCTCCCTTCCTGGTGGTGGCTGGTTTCCTCGGCATTGGCTGACCCCAGACCACTGCTTTGCCTCTATGCTGGTGACCGCTTACTCTTTCTGAAGCCAGCTTTCTGCCTGCTACACTGTTTTTTCTGTACTGTGACATCCCCTAGGAGGGGTGCATGCGTGTGTGTGTGTGTGTGTGTGTGTGTGTGTGTGTGTGCGCGCGCGCGCACCTAAAAAAACAGCGGCCAGCTAGAGTTGCTCTTCTACTCTGTAGTTTCAAGGCTATCCAGAGAGTCCTATTTTGGATGTTCCTCGCCTCTCTGATCTAAAGGGAGTATTAGCATAATTTAATTAAGGGTGCCTCCGCAGTCAGAATGCTTGAGTTTTAATTCTGACTCTGTCACATATTGACATTATTGATTCTTGAGCAAGTTACTTATCCTCCTATGTCTCAGTTTTTTCCTCTGTAAATTAAGGATAATAATAATAGTCTCTACCACATAAGGTTGATGCCTAGATTACAGGATTTAATACATGTAAAGTAGTTACAACAAAGCCTGGAACATAATAAAAGCTCAGCAAGTATTACCTATTACTACTTATATATATAAGTAGTAATATTTATATATATATATATATATATATATATATACATATATATATATATATATAAACATAGCTTCCTCTAACAGGAGTTCCTTCCTGGTGTGCATGGTGTCCAGGATCCAGTTCTTTGGGTTCTCTGAGAGAGAGCGTAGTCTCCACCTTACCCGACTCTCTCAGGTCTTTTTCATTCTGTAGGAGGGACCTTTTCAGAGAACAGCCACCAATGGACTGTTCACATTTTTCAGGAAATATCAGTCCCTGCCCTACACAGCTGTGTGGCATTGCTTTTTGATTACAAAAAGATACCAGATTTCCCAGTCTGGAGCCGCAGGCCCAGAGCCTGGGTTATTTTGGGAAATATGGCTACAGCTATCCCAGGCTTGTTCCCTTTAGCGCACGTACTTAGACAGGAGGTAAATCTCGGCTTCTGACACCCCTTGCTGTCTTCTGGACCAATATCCCAGTATAAGAAAATGCGGATACATGCACATCCACACATTATAAACAGTACTTTTATAAACAAATAGCAATTTTCAGAAAGAAACTCAGTTTAACCTATATTTAGGTAAGATTTGTTTTTTCCTTCAAGGAGAAGATCCACAAAACTATTTGCAACCATGTGATTATGCATCACAGTTTTGTGACATTGTCTCCATCTTTTCCATTTTACAATAGGATCTTTTCTTTTACATTGGTTAAACAAAAGGGTCTTTAAATCACTGGCTTTCAAACATTCTTTTTTTTTTCTTTCTTTTATTTAAAGTAATCTCTACACCCAACGTAGGGCTCAAACTCACAACCCCAAGATCAGGATTCACATGCTCTACCAGGCGCCCCCTTAAACATTCTTAATGAGAGTCTACTATGACCCACAGTAAATAATATATATATGTATATATTTATATATAACAATATTTATATGTATTTATTATATATATGCTATATATAACATTTCATCAAGCAATAATACAGTGAATATATAGCATATGGACAATACAGTTTGATTTTTTTCTATTTTATTTTATTCTAGTGTAGTAAATTTTATTGTAAAAAATTTTAATTGTTAATCATTAAATTGATTTCACAGCCCACTAATGTATGTATGTATTATAAAACACTATATTAGCACAATGTTTTTCAAACTTCGTTGTTGATAAGAATTAGTGAAATAGCTATACTTATATCAGACAAAATATACCTTAAGGCAAAAGTTGTTATTAGAGATAAAGAACATTTTACAATAATAGAAGTGTCAATCCATCAGGAAGACATAACAATTATATATATATATATGTATATATATATATACATCTAAAAACAGAGCTCCAAAATGTATGAAGCAAAAAAGACCGAATTCAAAGGTAAAATAGACAATTCAGTAAATAAGAGTTGGAGACTGCAATACCCCACTTATAGTAATGGATAGAACAACTAAGCAGAAGGTCAAAGGGAAATAGAGGCCATAAGCAATATTATACACCAAACTAAACATACACACGTATAGATTACTCTACCCAACAACAGCAGAATATACATTCTTCTCAAGTGCATATAGGACATTTTCCAAAATAGATTACTGATTGAGCCAAAAAACAAGTCTCATAAATTTAAAACGACTAAAATCATACAGGTTTCACAATGGAAGAAAATTAGTAATCAATAAAAATAGAAGGAAAGTTGGGAAATTTGAGGAAATTAACACACCATTAAATAACCAAAAAGGCAAAAAGAAATCACAGGAGAAATTGGAAAATACTTTTGAGGTAAATAAAATCTCAATATACCAAAGCTTATGGGATACAGCTAAAACAGAGCATAAAGAGGGGAGCCTGGGTGACTCAGTTGGTTTTAAGATTGAGCTTCACATCGGGCTCTGTGCTCAGCAGGGAGTCTGCTTAAGATTCTCTCTCTCTCCCCCTCTGCCTCTCCTCTCTCTCTCAAATAAATAAACCTTAAAAAAAAATCAGAGAGAAATTTATAGCTATCAACACCTACATTAAAAAAGAAGAAAGACTTCAAATCAGTAACCCAACTTTTCACCTTAGAAAGAAGCCAAACCCTAAGCAAGTAGGAGGAAATAACAGAATTTAAAGTAGAAGTAAATGAAATAGAGAAAAGCAATAGGCCAAACTGACAAAACCAAAAGTTGGATCTTTGAAAATATCAACAAAATTGAGAAATCTTAAGCTAGACCGACCAAGAAAAAAAATAGACTCAAAATATTAAAATCAAGAATGAAAATGGAGACATTACTAACAAGCTTAAAAAAAATTAAAATGTATTACAAGAGAATACTATGAACAGTTGTATACCAACAAACTGGAAAACCTAGATGAAATAGACAAATTCCTAGAAAAACACAATTTTAACTGACTCCAAGAAGAAATAGAAAACCTAAAGAGAGCTATACAGCAAGTAAAAAGATTGAATTAGTCATTTAAAAATTTCTGACAAAGAAAAGCCCAGGTCTGGATGGCTTCATTAGTGAATTCTACCAAATGCTCAGTGAGGATTTTAATACCAGCCCTTTACAAGAAATGTAAGAATAGTGGACACTTACTTCCCAACCCATTCTGTGAGGCCAGTGTTACCCTATTAGCAAAATTAGACAAAGACATCACAAGAAATGAAAACTGTAGAGCAATATTCCTTATAAATACAGATGCAAAAGTGCTCGACAAGATACTAGCAATGTAGTAACCAAATCCAGCAATTTAAAATAGGGATTATATACCATGGCCAAGTACACTTTGTCCCAAGTACGAGAGGTTGGTTTATCATACTAAAATTAGTCAGTGTATGTACCATATGAATGGAATATAGTAGAAAAATCATATGATCATATCAATAGATAGAGAAAAAGTATTTGACAAAGTGAAACATCCTGTATGATTAAAAACACTTAACAGATTAGGAATAGGAGGGAACTTCCTCAACCTAATAAAAGGCATCTATGAGAAACATCATGCTTAATAGCAAAAGCCAAAAGCATTCCCCCTCAAGTCAAGAACAGGACAGGATATCTCTTCATGCCACTTCTATTCAACATTGTATTAGCGGTTTTAGCCAGGGCAGTTTGGCAAGGAAAGGTAATAAAAGTCATCCAGATTGGAAAGGAAGAAGCAAAACTATCTCTATTTGCAGATGACATTATCTTGTATGTAGAAAATCCTAAGGAATACACACACACATGCACACACAACTAGCAGTAATAAAGGAGTTCAGCAGTAGGAGTGTAAAACAGTGAAGCCACTTTGGGAAACAGTTTGACATTCCCTCAAAACATTAAGGCTAATTCCACTCCTAGGTATATACTCAAGAACTGAAAACTTGTACACTAATTTCACAGCAGTGTTATTATAAATAATTGCCAAAAGGTAGAAACAACCCAAATGCCCATCAACTGATTAATGAATACATAAAATGTGATATGTCCATGCAATGGACTATTACTCAGCCATAAAAAGGAATTGAATACTAGTACATGCTACAAGATGGAAGAACCTTGAAAATATTACGCTAAATCAAAGAAACTAGACAGAAAGGCTACATGGTAACATGAATTCATTTATATGAAATGTCCAGGTTATGCAAATCGGTAGTGACAGTGGTTTCCAGGGGCTGGGGCAAAAGATAGGAAATGACAGCTAATGGGTATGGGCTTGCTTTCTGGGGTGATAAAACTGTCCTGAATTACTTAGCCATCATTAAAAAACACCCCTTTGAAGTTACTATCTTTGTAACCTTAAACAATAATAACAATAAACATCATAACATAAATGTACAGTGCTAATTATGTGCTGTCTTGTGCTAATCCCACTACAACCTACTGAAGTAGGGATATTATTATCTCCAAGGGGGAAACCTATTACAGAGAAGCCAACAGGTTACTTGATGTTTCAAACCTTATTTCTATACCTCTGTGTGGAATAATTATCTTCTAAGGTTTAAGAGGATTAAATGAGTTACCGTGTAAAGCCCCTTACTTAGTACATTGTTGGTGCATGGTACACATTCAGAAAATGGATCATGTTTTAGTCTGAAGTGGATATTGTGTGGCACATACATTTTTCATGTAAAAGTGTGTTATGGTGTTAATAGTGTATAACATTTTCCTTTGTTTTTGGATACAGGACCCCCTGGACCAGCTATCCCTGCACCTGCAGGCTACCCAGGAGGCTTGCCTGTGGGATACTACAGCCCACAGCGTCCCTATGCCTTCCCCTCATATCAGCTACCTGGTGGTATTCATCCTATCCAGTACCAGCCTGGCAAATATCATATGCCAAATCAGCCTGTTCCAATAACATGGATGCCAGGGCCTGTTCTTATGCCAAACTGTCCTCCTGGTCTGGAATACTTAACCCAGGTACTCCACACAAATCCAAATAATTTTCTGATGAAGTATGACTGGGGATCTGACAAAAAGAGATCTGAAGCTGGATAGAGTGGATGAAGGTGGTGGGTCAGTGATGACAGTGGTCCTGTTTGTGAGACCGTAGGAATGGTGGTACTGATTTCAGAAATGTGAAGGGAAAATGAGTGCAGGGATGTATTTGGTGGAATCAGTACAGCTTTCTAAAGGATGTATGCTGAATTTTAAGATATGCAAGGTGTCCTGTGGAAGGCAGTTTAAGAAACAGGGAAAACTATCAAAGATGCTGATTGAGGTGTTATTTGCATAGAAGTAAAGAGTTAACACCAAGAACAACAACATGAAGAACACAAGACCAAGAGTGAGTCACTGAGTGTCTCCTCCCATCCCTTTTTCTCATTGCCCACAATTTTCATTAGCCACTCCTGCCACCCTCCAAACATAAAATGTCAATAAAAAGAGGAGACTTACCAAGGGTTCTCTTCAGGCCAAATTCAGAGATCCCCTTCCCACAACACAGTGAATTCTTATTTCCCATCTATATAGATGTTCTGAAGCTACCAGGATATCCTGATCAGAAACTGGGGCAGTATGTCAAATCCACGTACCAAATGGTATCGCTTAAAACCACATGTCAGAGACTCAAAAAAATTGCTTAATGAAAATAAGATGAAGCTGGTACTGGAGTCCTTTAGAACCTATTGAATCATGTTTGGTTTTAGAAAAAGATGTTGAAATACATTATAAGCAAGGGACTTGCCAGTTTTCTTAGTTTGCCAAGTTTTTTCATTTCTTCTATTACTCTGACAGGAGTTAAATGAACATATTTTATGAATTCTGTTTTCTCTTTCAGGGATGTTTTGAATTAAAAAAAATAAGTGAGAAAAGAAACAAAACAAACAGGTGTGGAGCCAGACAAACCCGGTTTTAAATTCTACTCGTACTCCCTCTTCACTGCAACCTTCAGTAACTTTCATGACCTGTTGGTCCTTGAATTTCCTCATCAATAAAATAGTACTAGCAATACAGACCTTATTGGGTTGTTAGGAGAATTTTTCAGGAGCTAAGGTTTATAGTGCGCCTACTATTTTGGGCACACAAGGCCATCCAGTGGGCGGCAGCTTGTGGATATTATTAGTTAAAATACCTCATATGCAAACAGAAGACAGAACCAGTCATTTGCTTTATCATTTTCCTTATCCTACCTAGCCTTTTTGCAGTCTCCGATATAGATTCCATGAATCATTATCAGACTGTCAAGATTCTGGAGCATTCAAAGTAGCAGGATTATATTATTTCTAGAGTATTGACTTGGCCAGTGACCCTACCAGTTTGTTAGAGAACTGATCTATAGCAGCCATAGAGTCTCATTGGACAAACTTCTTTTACATTAACAGGCATTATTTCTTTAGAATATTTTGCTCAGCAGCGGATGCTTTTATCAGCAATGAATATTTTTACTTTGAGTTCTAGATTTTAACATTCTGGATTTTTAAAGGAACTGTGGACCTCCTTAGTGACCACTTTCGGCATTTTATAAGACAGATTTAGACCTCCTTACCTGATTGTGTTTTCGTATAAGAAAAAGGTTTTCATGAAGGAAGGAATATCTTCCCTATACCCTCTTGTAATCAATTACACCACAAAATATTTATGTCTAGTTATTTTTGACTTTCTTTATTACCACATTCATGTACTTTTTTATTAGCTAAAGTATTCAATGACTATGGTGAAATAGGACATTTCAGGCAATATTCTGGGCTCAAGGATTAGGAATGATCTATATCATCTAAAATTATATAGATATAATTACTCTGTCCTCAAAGAAGTTTCTTATTTTCTGCTGTAATATTGTCAAGTAATATCAGTTGCTGAGCCCATCAAACTGTCTTTAGAGTGGTTCCTAAGTGAAGTTAAGGCAGAAGTTTATCTAGTGATGTTCCCAACACCCTTTTCAAGAGATCCCATCCCAGAATGTTTCCTCCCCTTTGTCCTAATCCTAATCACATGCTTCCAGCCTTGTGGACCCTCATTAAAGTATGCACCTAAGGAAGCCCCTGGCATCAGGACCTCAAATGAATGGAAATCAGTGTGTTAACATCTTCCAGAGGTACCTGTGAAAATAATGTAAAACGATACTACTGTGTGAGGTCCCTGGCTGATTTGCTCTCTGTAAACCACTGAGAAAGTAGCTTCCTCTGTGGCTGGTCCATGTTAAACCGTCCCAAACTTCCTGAGCACCTCCAGGCTGTGAGTTCAGTGAGTGACAGACATGTCAATGAGATCAGTGAGTAGGGGCCGAGCTAGAAACAATCTGTGTCAACACAGCTTCTTCTAGATGCTGTTACTGTAGTAGGAAGATTATTTTCTGATGCACCAGGCAACTGTTTATCTTTTTTTTTTTTTTTGCACCTGTTTATCTTTTACAATAGAACTGGAGAAAAGTGGTATTCCTATCTGGACAGCTCTGCTAATTTCATTTGATAATTTTTTTATTTCATTCAATTTCAAAAAGATATTTTGGTGCCAATTAATACATTTTTATACCTGTCTCATCAGCTTCTTTTCTAGCACTGATTTGATTTAATTCTGTTATTTCTATTTTTGCTAATTGCTTTGTTCTATCCCAACAGTTGGACAACATACACGTCCTTCAGCATTTTGAGCCTCTGGAAAGTATGTATAATTTTGTAGTGTTCAGCAGTATTTGAATCAGGTGGAAATTTGCATTACCCAATGATCATTTCTTAATGAGTCAAAGAGAAAGGACTATCTTCTTCTACCCTTTTTTCAAGAAAGTAATAAAGGGAATTGTTTTGTATAATTGTATCTATTTATGTACCATACCTAAGTTCTTAGACTTGAAAAAGACTTACATATTATCTGGTCAACTCCCCCTTCCCACCCTATTCTGCAATTCATCTTCCATGGAAGAGGAAGAGAAGGAACCAAGAGACTAAATGAGTTAGCCAGGGGCACCATAGTCAGCTGGTAGAGCTGGAAATAGAATCTAAATCTACTAAGTTCTAGTCCAGTGCCCTTGCTTTAGAAGTAAAAAGAAATCACAGTAAGCATGCTGCTTGATCTCAGTTCATCCTCACTGGATTACTGACCTTCTCTTTACCACCAGATCTGCATATTCATTTGACCACTACTCAGAGCCTGAGTCTTCTTGGTTCATTTTCCTATTTGCAATTAGGAATGACCCCTAACCATCTCAGTATATTTCTTGAGCTGACTACTTTATGGTAAAACGTGTACTTTTATTTAAATGGTTTCTTTATTAAAGTTTTCTAAATTCGGGTACTCCAGGAATATAGTTTTAGTCTTTGCATTTATGTGGAAAAGTTTTAAAAATCATTTTTACTGACCTCCTTAAAAGAAATGTTTTAAATGTTCAAAATTACCAAATATTTATTGGGCATCTGAATTATTTCGGTGTCCTAATCAATGGTAATATTTCACTTTAAATTTTTAAAAAGCTATTTTGCTTTAAGCCCCTAAGAAATACTACAAAAGGACTTCTCGGGCCCATTTTAACTGCTTTTAATTTAAAGTGTCTTTCTCATTTTCTTTTATAGTGATGACATCTTTTGAAACTAATAATAGATATGATATTAAAAACAACCTGGACCAAATGGTTTACATCGTAACTGAAGACACAGACGACTTTACCAGAAATGCTTATCGGACACTAAGGCCCTTCGTCCTCCGGGTCACTGACTGTATGGGCCGAGAAATCATGACAATGCACAGACCTTTCAGATGCACCTGCTGTTGCCTCTGTTGTCCCTCCACCAGGCAAGAGGTCAGAGAATGCAGGTCTTATCCCTGGTTTCTTCCTGATCCAAGTCTTCACAGCACAGTTGTGCTCCTTCCAGAATGACACAGGAGGGGTTTTCAGAGAGTGGGGA
>NW_028027116.1:0-610 GCF_054177405.1 Leptonychotes weddellii
CTCGGGAGAAGCTAAGTGAACAGCTGCCCCCATCCTGAGTGTCGGCTCCAGGCTGGCTGTGCTTGGTCCCCCACAGCGCGGCTGCCTCTGGGTGCAGGGCTGGGGCATAAAAGCCTCTGAGTTCAGCTCCTCTGTCCCCCACCCGACTCCACCAACCAGGCCGGACATCTCGGCTCTGAGTTGCCTTTTGGATCTGTGGTCTCCTCTCCACGCCTGTCCTGGCTGGGGAGTGGGGTCTCCGTGCCTGGAGCTCCTGGTGTCCCAATCTACCCTCCACTCTGCTCTCCGCGGTCCGGTTGGCTGTTCTCAAAGCAGCTCTCCTGCTTCCGACCTTTCAAGGTTGAAGGAGCGTCCACACTCCTGCGTGTGGCATTTGCTGCCTCCTTTCCTGGTCTTCCGAGCCTCCCTACCCTGGACCCTCCCGTGCATGGCCAGCCCTGGCTGCCCCCTTCCCCGATGCCCAGTTCACATCTCTGCCACTTTGTTCCTTTCTTTTCTGCTTGAAATGTTCTTTCTTGCCTCCTGAAATCCTATTATTGGCTCAAAAAATCACTTCTTCTCTGTAGCTTTTCCCACCTTGGAGGGCAGGATAGTTTGTCCTTCTGGGGGC
>NW_028027117.1:0-610 GCF_054177405.1 Leptonychotes weddellii
GCTTTCTCTGACGAGAATTATGCTGTCTCTTTCTGGTTTGCCACTTATCCCCAACCCTGCTTCCTATCTTCTGCCCCATGACCCTCCCCTGCTTGTCCCCCTGTATCTGCTCCTTCTGTCCACACCCTGGCGGTAAAAAGGCAATGGCCAGTTTTCCTGGAGTGAGCTCAGGATTTGTCTGACAGCTGTATGTAAATCAATCTTTTGCTGAATTGATTTTCTTTCCTTTTTTTTTTTTTAAAGATTTTATTTATTTATTTGAGACAGAGAGAATGAGAGACAGAGAGCACGAGAGGGAGGAGGGTCAGAGGCAGAAGCAGGCTCCCTGCTAAGCAGGGAGCCCGATGCGGGACTCGATCCCGGGACTCCAGGATCATGACCTGAGCCGAAGGCAGTCGCTTAACGACTTGGCCACCCAGGCGCCCTGGAGAGAGAGACTCTTTTTTTTAAAAGTTTTTTTTTTTTTTTTAAAGATTTTATTTATTTATTTGAGAGAGAGAGAATGAGAGACAGAGAGCATGAGAGGGAGGAGGGTCAGAGGGAGAAGCAGACCCCTGCCGAGCAGGGAGCCCGATGTGGGACTCGATCCCAGGACTCCAGGATCATGACC
>NW_028027118.1:0-610 GCF_054177405.1 Leptonychotes weddellii
ATGTAGTGTTCCATGATTCATTGTTTGCGTATAACACCCAGTGCACCATGCAGTACATACCCTCTTTAATACCAATCACCAGGCTAACCCATCCCCTCATCCCCCTCCCCTCAAGAACCCTCAGTTTGTTTCTGAGAGTCCATAGTCTCTCATGGTTCATCTCCCCCTCTGATTTCCCCGCCGTCATTCTTCCCTTCCTACTATCTTCTTCTCCTCCTCCTTCTCCCTTCTTTTTTTTAACATATAATGTATTATTTGTTTCAGAGGTACAGGTCTGTGATTCAACAGTCTTACACAATTCACAGTACTCACCATGGCACATACCATCCCCAATGTCTATCACCCAGCCACCCCATCCCTCCCACCCCTCACCACTCCAACAACCCTCAGTTTCCTGAGATTAAGAATTCCTCATATCAGTGAAGTCATATGATACATGTCTTTCTCTGATTGACTTATTTCACTCAGCATAATACCCTCCAGTTCCATTCACGTTTTTGCAAATGGCAAGATTTCATTCCTTTTGATGGCTGCATGATATTCCATTGTGTATATATATATATATATATACACCACGTCTTCTTTATCCATTCATCTGTCGATGGACATC
>NW_028027119.1:0-610 GCF_054177405.1 Leptonychotes weddellii
GAGAGCTACTCGGTGTACGTGTACAAGGTGCTGAAGCAGGTGCACCCCGACACGGGCATCTCGTCCAAGGCCATGGGCATCATGAACTCGTTCGTCAACGACATCTTCGAGCGCATCGCGGGCGAGGCGTCCCGCCTGGCGCATTACAACAAGCGCTCGACCATCACGTCGCGGGAGATCCAGACGGCCGTGCGCCTGCAGCTGCCCTGGGAGCTGGAGCTCCAGATAATCCTGACAAAATGTCTTCAGATTTAACCCCAAGGACGCTTAAGAGCCAGCCAGTTTTTCAGCGTGAGTTGTAACGGCTTTGATAGTTAATGTAACTGTTGAAGAGGTTTTGCTTTACTTTGCTGAAAATGTTCGGCTTGCTGGTGTGGGGGACTAGCACCTAAAATACACATACCTTTTCACTGGTGGAAAGAGAAAGGTACGAGTGTGGGTAACGGTGGGATAGATTTCTCTTGTTTCTACTGTCCATTTTAACCACAAGCCTGGCCCAAGTGGTGACAAAAAATGTTTCACTGAAGCTGCCGGGATGTAGTGTCCTTTACACATTGGTTCTATGAAAAGCCAAGAGGGCTTAAGAAATTTGTTAGTGCTATTTTTGTTA
>NW_028027120.1:0-610 GCF_054177405.1 Leptonychotes weddellii
GAACCATGAGAGACAATGGACTCCGAGAAATAGACTGATGGTTTTAGAGGGGAGGGGGGTGGGGGATGGATTAGCCTGGTGATGGGTATTAAGGAGGGCACGTACTGCATGGAGTACTGGGTGTTATATGAAAACAATGAATCGTGGATCACTACATCAAAAACTAATGATGTATGGTGACTAACATAACATAATAAACTAAACTAAACTAAACTAAACAACTAAAAAGTAAACTAAACTAAACTACACTAAAAAACAAACAAACAAACAAAACCCTGAAGATCTACTTTTAACAAGAGATAAAGGTTAAGGGTAGGGACCACTAATCAGAAAATGGGAATGACTACACTTTTGTTCTTTTCTATTTTTTAACTTTAAAATGTAAAATGTGAAAACCAAACACCCCACTGAAAAGGTGAACTACAGGCCAGTATCTCTGATGAACATGACTAGCAAATCAAACTGAACAATACATTAAAAGAATTATTCACCATAATCAAGTGGGATTTATTCCTGTGTTGCAGGAGTGGTTCAATATTTGCAAATCAATGTGATACACCACATTAATAAAAGGATAAGAACCATATGATCCTCTAAATGGATACAGAAA
>NW_028027121.1:0-610 GCF_054177405.1 Leptonychotes weddellii
GAGTAGACGTTACTATGGTTTTTAATTTCTTTTTCTCCTTTTTTAAGCTTCCTTGTATTTTGAAAATATTTTTATAATAAGCGTACATTATTTTTATAAGAATTCAGAAGTCTTTTTGAAAGCTCTACTATGAGACATTAACCCTTACTATCCTACGGTCCATTTAGACAGTGCCCCAATGGTGGCGGGGAAGGCACGAGCCTCCGGGGTGGGGCCGGGAAAGCCCGCATTCGGGACACCCTGAAGACGATGCAGGTTATTGGGATCTTGACGCGGCCATCCAGCCGTCTGCCCTCTGCCCTCCCACTGGCCTCTCCTGGAAGACAGGGCACACTAACCTGTTTGCGTCTGTCCCCTCTACAAGATGCTGTGGCTCTTGAGAAACAGGTCTCACCTGGCATTGTGCCTCCAGTCTAGTCTGGTTCCTGGAATGTAGTAAACATTCAATGAACACATGTTGAATGAGTAAATGACACACGATAGGCATTAAATAACCCCCTGTTGAACACATATGAGCAAGAACCATTCGGGCAGAAGGAGGGAGCAGGTGGGGGACTGTGACAGTCCGTGAGCTGTTTTGGAGTCAGGATTCGCCATCCGTCACACACCC
>NW_028027122.1:0-610 GCF_054177405.1 Leptonychotes weddellii
AGTTATTAAGTGGTAGAATCAATATTCAAGCCAGAATCTGGCTGAATTCAAAGCAGGCTCTTAACTAATTACTGTGTTATTCACAGATGAATAAAATATAGCTTCTGCGTCTAAGGACTTCATAGTCTACTTGTTGAGCTCTAGTTAAGGCAGCTCAACCAGCTGGCTGGGAATATCAGCGCTTCCTCTTTGTTAAAAAAAAATTTTTTTTTCCAAGTAAATTTAAAGATCAAATTCGCTTTATTTAAGGATTTATGAATCATACAGCATCGCGTCTAGCAAACTGAAAAGGAGCACCAAGGAGCTGTGCAAAATGGAAGGGCTTTTTAGGCAGAAGGGAAGAGGAAAAAGAAGTTTTTAACAGAGTGGATTGTTTCAGAAAAGGTTACCTTTCTTTGTGGGAAGAGTGGTGGTCTGTCATGCGGAATACTTCACTAGTGCTGATCGGATAATTCCAGATAGTCTGGCTAAGGTCACATTCCTGGGAGAGGCTGAAACTGCAATTAAGCCTTGGTTTGCTGTCACGGGGGCAATTTGGGGCCTATTGTTCCTTTCTTTTTTCCTCTCCCTTCTCACAACAAACAGGTCATCAAAATTGAAGGCATTAGCG
>NW_028027123.1:0-610 GCF_054177405.1 Leptonychotes weddellii
CGCTAATGCCTTCAATTTTGATGACCTGTTTGTTGTG
The DNA here is from genome assembly GCF_054177405.1 of Leptonychotes weddellii. Taxonomy (NCBI): domain Eukaryota; kingdom Metazoa; phylum Chordata; class Mammalia; order Carnivora; family Phocidae; genus Leptonychotes; species Leptonychotes weddellii. The sequence goes on from NW_028027123.1 coordinate 38, forward strand.
AGAAGGGAGAGGAAAAAAGAAAGGAACAATAGGCCCCAAATTGCCCCCGTGACAGCAAACCAAGGCTTAATTGCAGTTTCAGCCTCTCCCAGGAATGTGACCTTAGCCAGACTATCTGGAATTATCCGATCAGCACTAGTGAAGTATTCCGCATGACAGACCGCCACTCTTCCCACAAAGGAAGGTAACCTTTTCTGAAACAATCCACTCTGTTAAAAACTTCTTTTTCCTCTTCCCTTCTGCCTAAAAAGCCCTTCCATTTTGCACAGCTCCTTGGTGCTCCTTTTCGGTTTGCTAGACGCGATGCTGTATGATTCATAAATCCTTAAATAAAGCCAATTTGATCTTTAAATTTACTTGGAAAAAAAAATTTTTTTTTAACAAAGAGGAAGCTCTGATATTCCCAGCCAGCTGGTTGAGCTGCCTTAACTAGAGCTCAACAAGTAGACTATGAAGTCCTTAGACGCAGAAGCTATATTTTATTCATCTGTGAATAACACAGTAATTAGTTAAGAGCCTGCTTTGAATTCAGCCAGATTCTGGCTTGAATATTGATTCTACCACTTAATAACT
>NW_028027124.1:0-610 GCF_054177405.1 Leptonychotes weddellii
CTTTGAAAGACTAAAGAATCATGGGAAAAAAAGCCATGAATTCTATGTGCAGTATTCCCCTAGTGCTGGAGTTCTGCCATTCTCACTGATCGGTAAACTTGGTCTTGGCTGGCTGTTCTCGCTGATCTTCTGGGGAGGGGCCTGTTGCCATGGTTTCCAAAAGTCTTTGCCGGAGGTGGAATTGCCCTGCCCTTGCCCGGTCCCGGCTAAGTAATCTGCTCGAGTTTGCTCTCGGGAGCTTTTGTTCCCTGCAAGCTTTCTGTACAGTTTTGGAGGCTGAGAGTGAAAATGGCGGCCTCCCAATCTCTGCCCCAGAGGAGCCCCAGAGGAGCCCCAGAGGAGCCGAGAACTCGGGGCCCCACTCCTCAGTGAGCCCCCAGAGAAAAGCATTAAGTCACTCCCGTCTCCCCAGTCTCCGGCTGTACTCCATGCTCATCTGGCCTGTGACCCAACGCTTCTATCTCTGGAGTCTGGAGTCTCCAAATCCAGCACATGCCTGCAGTGCGCTCCCGCGCCGCTCCTCCCGGGGGAGGAAGGGGAGTCTCCCTGGATCTGCCGCTTGTTGGGTCCCTGCTGGAGGAGCAGTGGCCCGACTGTGCTGTGGATCACG
>NW_028027125.1:0-610 GCF_054177405.1 Leptonychotes weddellii
TGTGATACCAACGATCACAGGCTGTATACTCCATTTGGTGTTTGACTTGAGAAATCCCACAGCCTCTTGGAGAGGCAGGGCCTATGGAGATCAGAGTCAGGGAGTTCTGTCTGGTGGGATTGCTTGTCCATGAATAAGCAAAAAGCTGTAAATGGTGGGAGAGAACAGGTGTCCCTAAGGTGCATCTGCTTAGGTGTCACCAGTCTTTGTATGGGGAGATAATATTATTGACCTTGTATCAATGTTGAGTGTGGTCTGAGCTACATTTCCTAGCATTAAAGACTAGATTTGTACTGATCGGTTTATATTCTCTCACCTAGTCTCACCATAGACTAATAGAACAAATTTTCAATAGACTTGGAGGGTTAGTTTAACTGACCTCCCCTGGGCTTGAACAAGAGGCCTTGGCCTTAAATGGGCTTGAGATTTAATACAATAAGCTTGGTTCTTGTTTTGTAAAGAGAAACAAGGATTTCAGATTGGGGAAAGGGTGATACTAACCAAAAAGGTCTCATTACTGAAATGGGGGAAAAAATGCTTTAAAAAGAGGGTCAGAACCCATGAACAAACTTTGTTGTTTGCTACATTTGTCATTATTTAGTGACTAAAG
>NW_028027126.1:0-10610 GCF_054177405.1 Leptonychotes weddellii
GCCACCCAGGCGCCCCTCAAGTAAGTAAAATCTTAAAAAAAAAAAAAAAAAGCGTTAGGAGTCCAAGTGGTTTCAAACTCCCTTCCTTTATGAAAGGAATCACAGGGCTCCTACCCCAGGGGCCTCACCTCACTCTAGCCATTTAGTTCAGAACAGGAAGGAGTGGTTGTCTTTAAAATCACACTAAGGTGGGCGCCTGGGTGGCTCAGTCGTTAAGCGTCTGCCTTCAGCTCAGGTCATGTTCCCAGGGTCCTGGGATCGAGTCCCACATCGGGCTCCCTGCTCGGCAGGAAGCCTGCTTCTCCCTCTCCCACTCCCCCTGCTTGTGTTCCTGCTCTCGCTCTCTCTCTGTCAAATAAATAAATAAAAATCTTTAAAAAAAAAAAAATCACACTAAGGCAATTCCCTCTTCAGAGAGATGGAGGATGTCCACCGCACGGGGTGGGGGGTGGGGGGGGATGAATATGGCTTCGAGCTCCAGCACCCCGCGCACAACCACCTGTCAGTCTTGTCTTTTTACTGTCCTCCCCCCCCGTGTTCACTAGTTGTTGACTGTGGCCCTCCTGATGACCTACCCAGCGGCCAAGCGGAGTCCATCACAGGCCCTGAAGTGACCACGTACAAAGCGGTGATTCAGTACCGCTGTGATGAGTTCTACACAATGACACCTGATGACGGTAAGCAAACTCTTCAAAGTTGGCGGTGCGTGATATTTGGAACCAAAGCCCTCATGATCTGAAACTAAACTTGAGCCGACATTTTTGGCTAAGGCTACACAAAAGATTAAAAGGCACTTCTTCCACCCGCTAAGTGAAATATTACAGCTTAAGTGACTTTTAATGTCAATTTGCAGGAATCTGAAAACAGATCTTATCTAGTAAATGACTACTACAAACACACAATATATTCCAAATGGTTTAATTTAACAAGTCAAAACCTTATCATTAAGCACTTGAGATCTTGATACATATTCAAGTTACACATCTAAAAGGTTTCCACTTTGCAAGCAAACATGGTTAATGCAGAGACCTCCTATTCATGAAATCATGTAAAATGGTTATTCAGACACCTCTATTTCCCACTGATGCTCAAGAATCAACATTTTTCAAGGGGGTATTCAAGCAAATGACAACCACCTTATACATGCAGTTAAACATTTTTGCTTTTCCAATGATTTGCAGGTAAATATGTGTGTGAGGCTGATGGATTCTGGACGAGCTCCAAAGGAGAAACATCACTCCCAGTCTGTGAGCCTGGTAATGGATACATTTATACAAGAGATTCTTATTGATGGAAGTAGAACTGGGTGGGAGACATCAGCAGAGCTTTAGCTGTGGTGGGCAGAAATGGAACTTCAGCACTTGGTTCTTACACCAAGTTGTTATTTCCAAATACTACGTTCTTATCACCCCCTTTCCGGTCGGAGAGGTTGCTAGGTGCTGACTTTATCAGTCACTTGATTATATCTGACCTTATAACCAGGCAAGCATAAAAAATTAAATTATTTTAAAAATTATCTTGAACCATTTATACATTTATAAACACGAGTTCTGCTGCGGAGTTATTTTTCTCTGTATAACTATTAAAACCCCAAAGCTAATAACTTCATTATTTCCCTAAGCAATTGTTTTCAATGACATCTAGTTTTTAAACATTAATGCAATTTGCCTTTTAATAGTACTCAAAAAAATTTTTTTTTACCAGAATTGGCTCTAAAGATAAAGCTGAGTACAGTGATTAAAAAAATAAGAAAGGTGGTAATATATTCATTACTCCTTTGTTATTTGGCTTAAAAAAAATGATATCTTAGCTGACACAACATTTGTAAGTTTTAATGCCAGTATTCTGACACAACAGGAAGCATAGCTACTACATTAATGAGCACATTGTTAGCCATACACAGTAAATGTAGTTTGGAAGCATCAACTAGACCAAGAATAATTCCTGAACCTGAAGGTTCCTGGCTACAACTGCAACATCCTGATTCTTAAAACATTTGTATGTTCAAAGGTGAAACGAATTTTGCAAATCCTGGGGTAGTGACCTTAGTTCCTGCTTTCCCAGAACTACATGGAAAATACCCCATTTTACAAGTAGGAAAATAAGCAATGAAAAGGTCATTTCCTTTCACTTTCTAATCACATCACCCAGTACATCAGCTCATACAATTCCTGTTTGCCCTATTAATTTTCCCAATCGTGTAGACCAAATTATTTTAGCAAAACAAATTGGTTTCTAAATGTTCATTTTCACTCACCTCATTTTTACCAAGAGGTTTTATCGGGTCTTTGAACTGTGTTTTAAAAAGCAGCCTCACCTGTTTAGGTGGGCACCCAATCAACCCGAGGTAACTTTTGGATGACATCAGACACAATTCCAAAGTGGTAATAATTGTGGGAAAAACCACCGCGGGGTTTCTATAAAGGCTCTGCTTCTTTCCCCAGTTTGTGGAATATCAACTCGTACCATAGGAGGTCGTATATACGGAGGGCAGAAGGCAAAGCTTGGTGATTTCCCCTGGCAAGTCCTGTTACTAGGTCAAGCTACAGCAGCGGGCGCACTCCTGCAGGACGGCTGGATCCTAACAGCCGCTCACGCTGTATACACGCAGAAAGAAGCTGCCTCCTCCTTAGACATCAGAATGGGTACCGTGAAGAGACTGTCGGCTCATTACACACAAGCCTGGGCCGAGGCCATTTTTATACATGAAGGTTATACTCATGATGCTGGTTTTGATAACGACATAGCACTGATTAAATTGAAGAACAGAGTTGTAATCAATAGTAACATCCTGCCTATCTGTTTGCCAGGAAAGGAAGCTGAATCCTTCATGAGGACAAATGACATTGGAACCGCATCTGGATGGGGATTAACCCAGAGGGGTTTTCTTGCCAGAAATCTAATGTTTGTTGACATACCAATTGTCGACCATCAGAAATGTACTGCTGCGTATGAGAAGCACTCCTATCCAGGGGGGAGGGTAACGGAGAACATGTTTTGTGCTGGCTTAGAAGGTGGGGGCAAGGACAGCTGTAGAGGGGACAGTGGGGGGGGCGTTAGTGTTTCAAGATAATGAGACACAGAGATGGTTTGTGGGAGGAAGTGTCCTGGGGTTCCTTTAATTGTGGGGAAGCAAATCAGTATGGAGTCTACACCAAAGTTATTAACTATATTCCCTGGATCAAGAACATAATTAACAATTTTTAATTTGTAGGTCTTCAATGATTCCTTAGTTTTAAAAATTCCTGTAAAAGGTCTTAGCAGCCACGTGGCCTGAGAGACACGAACACATCAGTTGTCGCTCTAACCCCCAAACCACCGCCACACCATGGGTCAGACCCATTCCGGGCGCTTCTCACTCGCCAGGTTTTTCGCCTCTTACTCTTCTGATTCAAGGGGACACAGACAATTAGGTGGGATCACCTTTGCCAATCCAACAGAAACTCGCTGGTTAAATCTGCGTTTAATTACTTACAAAGTCCAGTACATTTTGTAATGGTTATCTATATTCCTACGAATTGCCTGTTCATGTTCTCGGATGACTATTCCACCATGTGGGGGCTTGTTCTTACTAATCTCTAACACAGCTTTATATATTATAGCAATACTGGCTCAGGGATAACACTGAATCATGATTTTTTTGCAAATAAACTGGACACATCGATAACTTTGGCTTAGGTGCTGGCTGACTCCCATGTTTAAAAACCAATACCACAGATTGGTGAGATCTAATTTTTCACTTATCAAATTAGCAGACAAAAAGAACATGGAATAGCACTATTTCACATTGTCAAAGACAACACACATTTTCTAAAGGACAATCTGGCAATGTATTTGGAAAGCCTTGAGAGCATGCATAGTCTTTGACCTAGTAATTCCAATGTTAAGAATTTATTTTAGCTGTGAGGATGTTCCTGGCACTTGAAAATAGACTAAATAATGTCCACACACAGAAAAGCGCTGAATCGAATGTGCCATTTCCTTAAGAAGAAATATATTAGAATTAAGTGGTGTTATTATAGATAAATCTATAGTGTTTTCTTCCTTCTTACAACGAACATGGAAATACTTGGGCACACTTAACGAACAACGGATCACAAATCATACAATAGCTGAGTATAGAACTCATACACAAGTAAAAGCTACTCACCTAGTACTCAACAACAAATTATTCTAATTATCACATACATCTTCTTTCTCCTAAGGACACAATTTAAGCCGACTTAACCTTAAAAATCTCATGTCATTTTCGTTGGCTGTTCCTCCTTAAGAAGTTCTAATAGGTTCACATTTAACAAAGGGTTTCATTCTAGCCAAATCATCATCACTCATGTATAAAAATTCATTGTGAGTTTTGGCCCAATTTCTCTTGTGCACGTTAAAGGGGAACTTCTTGAGACTCACTTTTTAAAGGTATCTTTCCATCACCTTTGTCACATACAAAAAAGAAATTGTATTTTTCCAGTAAGACTCCAGACACTAAACTGTGGTGGCAACAAATTTTTTATTCAACTGGTTCAAAAAAGTTTTGAGAATGAATGCATTGAGATGACCAAATAGACTTTTAAAAACAAATCTCTGCGAAATGGTTTACTTCTAGACTTCATTTTCTTTTTTCTTTTTTTTTCTTTTTTTAGGGTGGAATTAAATACCCGCAGCTACTGGTGCCGCGAACATGTTAACAGAAGGCTGCTCCACACTGAAAGCCTTCTAAGACGGGTTTACAACAAGTGTAAATAAGGGATTAAAACCATGCCATTGACAAGTGAACTTACCCCGGGCTCCTTGGAGGCTTGTCAGTTTAGTCTTTGGAGGTCCCCGAATACCATTTTAAGTGTTACCATGTTACTGCTGCTGAGTAATAGTGCAAGTGCTAAAATGCAAAATTCAGATGGTACAGGGTTTGGAAATCATGCAACTTAGATGCAGAAAAAAAATTAAAACAACGCAAGATCCTTTTACAGAGGAAACTGAATAACGAAACAACGTGGCGATCACAAGTCTAAAGGACAACTTCATTTCTACAAGTTAAAACACGTAACTTGCAAAATGACAAACCAACCTATTTATCATAATCTAATCAGATAAGGGCATCAGGTAAAACTACCAACACAAAAACTGTTCATTCTTCCATCAGAAAACAAGCTCAACCCTCACAGTAGTTACATCAAAAGTACAACAGAGAATCAACAGATTATTGCTTTTACATACTTCACAATGCGTCGTGAGAGTCTAATCTGAGTTTGTAAACGATTTTATTCAACATTACTCTATTCCCCCACTTGTGGAGGACAAAGCCCATTTCACTTAACACTTCCAGACAGACAACCCACCCTGCTAGTTCTTAAAGCTATCAGGCTTTGTAATGGATTCAGGCACAAGATAATTTGTGGTTTCTTCTACTTTATCCCTACCGCAATTAATTCCACTTTTCAAATCCCGAACCAGAAAGGTGCTGATATTCCCTTCTTTTTGACTATGCTTTGCTACAAAGCATTTGAAAATAATCAACATTGTTTTTCCCACTCGCCCAAATATTTTTAGAAGGCATGATTCCCAATGGAGATTTATACAGGCCATGTAAATAGAACATCACCCAAATGCACAGAGGCACTAATAAGAAGCTGGAGGGTACTGCTTACCATTTTAGGTGCGGTCACCCAGACTTATTAAAAACTAGATTTAAAAAGAAAAAAAAAAAAACACTTTCACTTTGGACAATGCAAGAACAAATAGCAATTAAGTCTGGGTATCAGGTGTCAATGCATGACAGGTGATGAATCCATTTGACTTGAGACAACTTTTCAAATAAGTTTATTTGAAGCAAAATAAACTATTGCCAAGAAACTTTATGAAAGTTCCATCTCAAAAGGGTCAAAAAAGGGGAATTAACTGCTATGAATTCTTTGCATTCAGGGCTGCAAAACAAAGACACATATTATTTAAATCAGTTTTATTTAAGAATTTCCAACATTGACAACTCTTATAAAAAGCATCCAAGCACAGGACACAGAACTGCATCAGACAGCATTCTCATGGGCGGCTAACAGACAGAGGAACCTCCACCCTTCTTTGCGACACCCCGAGCTCACTGGTGAACTCTGCTTCCAAGTACTCCTGCAAAGCACGCCACAAGCTCCGTCCATGTTCTCAAGCCACCAGCTTCAGTTCACATGAGCACACTTACAGGTCAGTAACAGGAGAGAGCACACACCATACAGCATTCACAGCAGTTGACAAAGGGGTGGGGGAAGTACAAGTATCGTGTCACTTAACACATTCAGCTAACGCGGGTCACCTAACAACAGAACTCACTTAAAGTCTTCCAACAGATGTGGATGTCCTTTGAATGCAAAAAACATTCGTACATTATTTGCTATCATTGCTCTCTGCACACTCTCTCACCAAAGCCACAGGATTGAGAGACACATCTCGCCAAGTTAAAAAATATCCATTATGCACCACCAAGTCTCTGCACGCGCTCTCTCCTTTTCTCGCTCATACTAGCCTTTCATGCCTCGGCACCACCATCAATCCCACACAAGGTTTCAAAAGTTCAAACAGCCTTCTGGTTCCATATCACAGCCTTGCGTTCATAGCGTTGATACGACTCCATGAAATAAAGAGTAGCGGATAAAAATGGGACACCCACCGTCAAAGACGCAGCCTGTGCAGCGTGCTGACGAGTTCTTGAATGAGAAAGCGTGCAGACAGAAGTATTCCTATGGCAGAACATTTACAGCACTACTTTCAATGAAGTGCTTCTTCCATAAACATTTGAAATGAGATGAACTGCAGAGATTAAATGAAGGCTTCGTATTGTACTTTTGCATGTGAAGGGAGACAAGTGTTAAAAAAAACAAAACAAAAACAAAAGAACCAAACACTGTGACACCATGATCTCCAAAAAGGAGATTTTCCTAAGGGAGAAATCCATATGGTGGGGTTCAAATTAAAACAAGGAGGAAAGAATGTAGTTCTAATCAATGGTTTCCATTTGAACATGCAAAGAATTCACTTGACAAGTCCAGGGATAAAAGATTACAGGAGAAACCTTTTGATATCAATTGTAGTGTGTTGGTTTTTACCCATCAAGCAAACAGCAGTTCACTTTCAAACACTCAATATTTCAACCCTTTATGTAACAAAACTTATAAAATTCCTTTAGCTTTTCCTCTTTTTCTAAAGAAAAATGTCAAAAATACTGCTGAATATACTCCACACTGAACAAACCAATTTTGAAAATTCTTAGTACATATGTATTTTACAATATACTTACCATGTGTTTAGAAAAATTTGAATTCCCACCAGTCTCTACCAACCCCACTGTCTACATCCCCCAGCCAGAAGATTTAGAATCCATGCTTGAGCCGAACCCTCCATTAAAACCGCTGCCAGACCCTGCGTTTGATGCAGATCCCCAACCAATTGCTGCACCTGAATTAGAACCGCTATAGGAGTTATTTCCAGAACCAAAGGCCTGATTTGGCTCCCTCTGCATGTTGCCTTGGCTCTGGTTGTTACCTGATGGGCCCGACTGGTTCTGCTGACTGGCTAACATGCCCATCATGCCCCAGCTGCTCTGCAGCGCTGCCTGGGCTGCAGCCATCATCGCTGGATTGATGCTAAAGGCGCCAAAGTTCATCCCTCCACCCATATTACTACCCTGATTGTTTCCCAAGCCAGCTCCACCCCCTCGACTGTTACCAAACCCACCCTGATTCCCAAAGCCACCTGGATTACCACCAAATCTTCCACTTCTTTCTAACTGTCTATTGCTATTGTGCTTAGGTTCAGCATTGGATATATGTACGCTGATTCCTTTAATGATCAAGTCCTCTCCACAAAGAGACTGGGCAACCTATAAGAAATAAGGGGTGTAAATAAAGGAGATTAAACCACTGACTCACGCATCAAAGTAGCAATAACACTTAAGATTTCAAGCCACTGTCTAAGCTGGAGGAAAAACAAGCAATGAACGCTCGTTTCATTTAAACCCATAAAGTCGCCTTTAGCTCTAGTAAGGCGGCAGGGATTTGTCAGCTTATTTTCAACACATAGAACACTCCCAGGTCAGTGCCACATACTGAAAAAATCAAGGGATTACCACGACTATCTAGACCCATATATCCCACAGCTCACAAGGTCAGAAAGCTTGGCTAAGGATGGCAATTAGCTGGGTGGGAGAAGTTCAAAACAAATTACCTAACAGAGCTGGGACAAAATTATTCAAGAGAAAAATACCTGATCATCTGCAAAGGTAACAAAGGCAAAGGCCCGGAACGGTTTGGGAATGAAGACATCTACCACTTCTCCGTACTGGCAGAAGAACTGACGCAGCTCATCAGCGGTCATGTCCTCTGTACAGCGCCCGACGAACACCTTCCTGCTTCTCAGAGGCTCGTCTGGGCTTTGCTGGGCGGATGGAAAGCAAAGAAAAACATGAGATGTATTTTACAAGCATGAAAAGAGCATTATGATAGCAGATATAACAAAAGTTACCTGCCTTTTCTGTTAGTCATTAAAAAGGAGGTACATTCTTAGTTTTCTGCATTAGCACTGCTCTTTAAGAACAGTGAAAAATAACATTTTCTTTTTTAAAGATCTAATTTTTAAGTTCTCGCTACACCCAGCATGGGGCTTGAACTCACAACTCCGAGATCAAGAGTCACACACTCTACCGACTGAGCCTGCCAGGCGCTCCCACATTTTAAAGTTTAAAGTTCAAGACTGTGTATCTGGGGGCACCTGGGTGGCTCAGTCGTTAAGCGTCTGCCTTCGGCTCAGGTCATGATCCCAGGGTCCTGGGATCGAGCCCCGCATCGGGCTCCCTGCTCCACGGGAAGCCTGCTTCTCCCTCTCCCACTCCCCCTGCTTGTGTTCCCTCTCTCGCTGTGTCTCTCTCTCTGTGTCAAATAAATAAAATCTTTAAAAAAAAAAAAGACTGTATTTGGATTAAGGAAAGTCAATGATAGAAACACCCTGGCAAAGAGGCGAACTCTCCAAGTCAGTCTTGCTTGCTTGGAACCAGTCAGGCTTTCGTGACAAGATTAATGTATTCTCATTGTCCTTGTGTTTTAAACCTGTAACTACATAAGAAACTCTCCACTCACTAGAAATAACAAAAGAAAAGAACAAAACAAACCAGCTTTTAGTTTAGAGAGGTAATAAACTAAAGATTTCAAACAAACAAAATATTCAGCACGCATGAAGGTCCTAAGGCTTTAACAAGGCAAAAGGTTTCAGGAATTCACCAGCCACCACCTTTTAAGAGTGCATTTTATGTGTTATTTTACGGTGTCTTCTAAGGGAGTTTGTCAGCAAAAATTCCCAAAGCACAGGAAAAAAGAGCAAAGTACCTTAGAATTAGGAAGTTTACAGTCACACCACCGTCCATCTATCATATGTCGCTGCGACATTACTTTAACCTGGGTTTCATATTCCGTAAAACGAACAAAGCCAAACCCCTTTGAATGGCCAGTTTTAATATCTTTCTTGACCTAGGGGGGAAAAAAAAAAACAATGAAATTTACTAGAAACACACACACATCCAAATCAGTTCCTGAGTAATCTGAATGGCTTTACTTCGATGGAACTGCTTAATTAAAACTTAAACCAAGTTTTTTTTTTTTTTTTTTAAGATTTTATTTATTTATTTGACAGAGATACAGCGAGAGAGGGAACACAAACAGGGGGAGTGGGAGAGGGAGAAGCAGGCTTCCTGCGGAGCAGGGAGCCCAATGCGGGGCTCGATCCCAGGACTCTGGGATCATGACCTGAGCCAAAGGCAGACGCTTAACGACTGAGCCACCCAGGCGCCCCTAAACCAAGTTATTCTTGAGGTAAAAAAGCAACGGGAGAGTAAACGTTGAATCCAGATCATGTTAATAGTTAATCATGTCACAAAACAGAATTCTAACAAAATGTTTTAGAATGCAAAGATAAATCAGATCTAATATTTACAAATCTTAAGTCGGAAAAACAGAAAATCACTTTTTTTTGAAAAGATTTATTTACTTGAGAGAGTGAGAATGAGAGAGAGAGAGAGAGAACACGAGAGGGGGGAGGGTTAGAGGGAGAAGCAGGCTCCTTGCTGAGCAAGGAGCCCGATGTGGGACTCGATCCAGGGACTCCAGGATCATGACCTGAGCCGAAGGCAGTCGCTTAACCAACTGAGCCACCCAGGCGCCCAATGTTTTTTTTTTTTTTTTTTAAAGATTTTATTTATCTATTTGACAGAGAGAGAGACAGCGAGAGAGGGAACACAAGCAGGGGGAGTGGGAGAGGGAGAAGGAGGCTTCCCACCGAGCGGGGAGCCAGATGTGGGGCTCGATCCCAGGACCCTGGGATCATGACCTGAGCCGAAGGCAGACGCTTAACGACTGAGCCACCCAAGTGCCCCCAATGTTTTTCTTTTTAGAGTTATTTATTTTAGTAATCTCTACACCCAATGTGGGGTTCCAACTTACAACCCTGAGATCAAGAGTCACATGATCCCCCGAATGAGCCAGCCAACTGCCCCCCCCCCTTTTAAAAATAAGTGTTTTTAAATCTCCCAGTAATATGTTATAAAGAAACAGGCTATAGAGCGCCTGGGTGGCTCAGTCAGT
>NW_028027127.1:0-610 GCF_054177405.1 Leptonychotes weddellii
AAGAAAGAAGGGAAGGAGGGGAGGAAGAAGGGGAAAGAGAAAGAGAAAAAGAAGAAAAAGAGAAAAGAAAAGAAAAAAGAAGGAAGGGAGGGAAGGGAGGAAAGGAAGAAGAGAGGGAGGGAGGGAAGGAAGGGAGGGAGGGAAGGAAGGGAGGGAGGGAAGGACGGAAGAGAGGGAGGGAAGAAGAAAGGAGGGGAGGGAGAGGGAGGACATGGAGTAGAAGTCCTGAGGCTGGAGAGGGGTGCAGAGGTACCCCTGGCAGTTGTGGACAAACTAATCCTCCTTACCAAGGAGGTAGAGCTTTTCCCAGTAGATAATGGGTCACCATTGAAGGATTTTAAACAGGAAGTAGGAGGTGATGTGGTCAAATACTGTATTATAGAGAAATCAGTTTGGCTGTCCAGAGCAGGATGCTGTTAAATAATCTAGACAAGGAAGGTATGGGGGCCTGAATTAGGACAGCGATGGTAGGCATGAGAGGAAGAGATAAGCTTAAGAAATGCTGAGATACATTTGGCCAGAATTGCTGACTGGGAACGGATGAGAAGGGCCGGCCGGCATTCACCACGCATTTCCACCATGCTCAACATCATGCCAAAGGTTTGCAAAC
>NW_028027128.1:0-610 GCF_054177405.1 Leptonychotes weddellii
TGGACTTGACTTCAAATCGGGTGGAAATAAAACCTTACCACTTTGCCCTCCTTTGCGCCTTTCCTCTTAGTGAGTGTGAGTCGCAATACGACCACTTCATTCACAATATACATTCAAGGGTTATCACGGGCCCAGCATCACACCACATATCGTCGGGGACACAAGAAAAATGAAAAATACACTCCCTGATCTTGCCAGAAAAGATTCCTCTGTACCTACAGTGCTGGATACAAACTCAGCATTTGTTTACATTGTTTCATAAGAACCTAGAATTAATTTATTCATGTTTGCTAAAATCTGAATGTCCATGTCCTACCTCCCCTCAAAATTCATCTGTTGCAACTTAGCCCACAAGGAGATGCTACCAGGAGGCAGGCCTTTGGGTGGTGATCAGGTCATGAGGATGGACCCTCATAAAGGGAATCTATGCCCTTACAGAAGTGGTCCTAGAGAGCTCCCTTGCCCCTTCCCCCGGGGTGAGGATAGAGCAAAGTCTACGAATGGGCTCTCACTAGACACCGAATCTGCTGGAGCCTTGGTTTTTGGACTTTCCAGGCTCTAGAACTGTAAGAAGCCCATTTTTGTTGCTTATAAGCTGCCCTGTCTGTAT
>NW_028027129.1:0-610 GCF_054177405.1 Leptonychotes weddellii
ACTCCACAATATAACATTTTAGCTACCTTCCTTTTAGTGCATACTGTTCATTTACGGCCCATGGACACCTACACTCTTTGGATAAATGCTTATGCACTAGAAGAGACTACCGTACTTTGTGGGGCTCCATTCATTCTCCTTCCCCATTTCTTCCACAGCTTTGCTTTGCAGTTTCACTTCTCACTGGAAAAAAAAAAAATTTATTTTTCAAAAAAGAAAAACTAAACAAACAAAAATCAAAACCCACAAACAAAACAACAGAACAACACAAAAGAGTGGCTTCTGCTGCCTGAAGTGCACGCAGGGTCTAGTGCTGACTATCTGTGTTAAATTAAGCTTTCCGCATCTTTTACTACAATGATACACAGTAATTTAGAAAAGATTGTATTTTGAGTCTCAATGTCTCTTGTATTCCTTTCTTGTACTTAGGTTACTCCTACCTTTGATACTTGGTAGAATGGTTTATATTTGAGAAAATGGACTTTAAAGTGTTTTGCAATTACAATACAATTCAATAAGATTAAAGAACAAAATAACTTTTCAAGAATGTGAGTACTTGAAAGATCACAAAAGGGCGCCTGGGTGGCTCAGTTGGTTAGGCGACTGCCTT
>NW_028027130.1:0-610 GCF_054177405.1 Leptonychotes weddellii
AACTAATGATGTAATGTATGGGGATTAACATAAGAATAAAACAAAACAAAACAAAACAAAACAAAAAACATTAATGAAATATGGAGCCTGGAAACATAGTCTTTCAACAGGTATAGGAAAGCCAGGAAGAACAATTGGACTTGTGAGAACCTTAACATTGGGGACATATCAAGGTAAATAGGTATATAAATATAAATGTCCAGAAGGCAATTGGAAACCTAAGTCTAAAGCTGAAGAGAGAAAAGAGGGAGAGATTTGGCAGTCTTTGTTATTGAGAGCACAATAAATCCATTGAAGGAGGTATTAATTTAAGAGATTGCACAAAGAGAGAATAACATGGCTTAAGAGAGAATCTTGCATAGTCCTTGTAATTTAAAGAGAATGAAGACTATAAGGAATTGTTGAAGGGGGAAAGAAAAAGACTTCATAGAGTCAGGAAGAATGATGATAATTTGGTAGCATGCAAACTCAGAAATGAGGCGTTCTCAAGAAGGAGGCAGTACTCAATTGAAAGATTAAATAGAAGAGGAATTGGGAAAAAGTCATTTTATTTTGCACTTGTGTACTCATCAACCCAGTGAAAGGTGCAATGTAAGTGAAATATCTTTCA
>NW_028027131.1:0-610 GCF_054177405.1 Leptonychotes weddellii
AAACAGGCTTTGGTGACTGGAGGAACCATCATTAAGAAATTCAATTATCTAATAGGAACAAACAAATTCAAAACTCAGTGCCTAGAAACAACATCAATTTATTATTTCTCATGATTCTGTTTTTTGGTCAAGTGATTCTTCTCTCACACCACACTGGCTGGGGCTATGGGTTAGCTGGATGATCCAGATGGCCTCATTCACATGCTGGCACTTAATATTAGCCACTAGCGGCGAGCTCAACTGTACCTAAGAGCAGGGGCCTCAACTTTCCCCAATAGGGCCTTTCCATGTGGCTCTTTCTCACAGAATAGTGACCAGCTTGCAAAAAGGAGCATTTCAAGGAGACAAGACCCAGTGTGCAAGTGCTTAACAAGATGCTGCTTGCATCATATTAGTCAATGTCCTACTGGTCAAAGCTAATCACATGGACAAGCCCAGAGTCCATGTGAGAAGCAGACCATATGAGGAGTGCTGGAAGAGACAGCTTACTGGGGACACCAAAGTAACAGTTTACCACAGCACCCAGACCATACTGTCTCGTCTCTACCATATTACCCTGCACATTTCCCAACACATATTCCCTTACATTACCATCTTCCCCAGTAGACCA
>NW_028027132.1:0-610 GCF_054177405.1 Leptonychotes weddellii
AGCTGTTTTCCCAGCCCGCAAAAGTGGATGACGGATCACAAAAGCACTGATTCCTCAGCCTGCTTACCAGAGTGTACCTTGGGGGCCATCTGGTATCTCAACGCTTCGCAAAATTAGCTTGGTTTAATTCGAGGGAGTTAGAAAACTCTGTTGTCACAATGAGGAAATGTTCCTATTACCTAATTAACAGGGCTTATTAAGGAGAGTGGTACCTACTGAAGTCCACTGAGTACTCAGCCATATGGGCATATGAAGTGTGGATCAAACAGGTCTTTTTGTAATTACGTTAATAGTTACTCTTTTAGCTTTCCCTCATTTTCATCTAAGCCCAGTGCAAAACACATTTCCTGGATTTTTAACAGAGTGTCAAATAATAGGCACCGTAAATGGATTTGAGTTATCAAGGCCACCATTTACTGGACACATGTCTGCTGCCCGGTGGCTAACCCCTTTACCACTTTCCAGAATGCCCTTCTAGATGCCTTGTCTGAGACACCACAGGTCATCTGCTCTATTGCTGTGGCCTTTTCTTTTTTACAACTATTTTTTTTTTTAAAGATTTTTTATTTATTTATTTGAGAGAGAGAGAATGAGAGACAGAGAGCATGAG
>NW_028027133.1:0-610 GCF_054177405.1 Leptonychotes weddellii
GTCACTAAAAGGAACCAGGACTCCTTGGAGAGAAAGCTGATTCCAGGCCTAGGGCAAGAAATATGCAAGATGAGCTTGGAGAATTTTGCTGCTCTAGAAAGCAAGGAAGCCATCAAAGTTTAAAGGGATTTGTCAAAAGGTCACAGAAAACCCCCTTCTGGGGGATCCCACTGGCCAGAGATGGGACATTTTGAACATCAAAGAGAATAACAATGGCAATTAGTTGAAATACACTGAATATATAAAAATCCATGATGAAACTGTTTTAAAGATTAAAAAAATTGAAAAAGAATGAATTTAGAATTTATCTTGCCTTTCTTTAAAAAACAAAGACTTTATTTCAGAACAACAAAAATGCCAAATAACTCCAGCTGATGAAAGAAAGCTCTTCTTTATAGAGGAATTCCAACAACAAAAAAAATGTAGCAAGAGTTATAGCATTAGGGGCGCCTGGGTGGCTCAGATGGTTAAGCGTCTGCCTTCAGCTCAGGTCATGATCCCAGGGTCCTGGAATCGAGTCCCGCATCGGGCTCCCTGCTCCTTGGGAGCCTGCTTCTCTCTCTCTCTCTGTCTCTCATGAATAAATAAATAAAATCTTTAAAAAAAAAAA
>NW_028027134.1:0-610 GCF_054177405.1 Leptonychotes weddellii
ATTACAAAATATATGTGACAAATGAATAAAAATGTTATTTCTAAATCACCTTTTCCATAGTACAAATAAGGCAACTGTTTTTGATTTGTACTATGATTTGAAAGCATTGCTTTTATTTTTATAACATTAGAATATTAATTATCAAACCATTGGAAAAAAAATATATATATATAAAGAGAGAGAGAGAGAAAATCTTACTGAAAGTTTTAACTAGTTTGCTTATACATTGTATGTCTTTGTGATCTGCTTCCTACTTTGTCTTTGTTTTTATTGTGTCTTTCCAGGCAAAGTGGAGAACTATAATGGACTCTGAGTGAAGAATGTAATTATTCAGATATGTAGGATTTTTTTCTTCTTAGAATTTACCAGAGAAGTTCCTTTTGCCCATTTTTCAAGAATGTAAGAGAAAAGGGAAGGGGATTTGACATTTATTGAGCATCTACTATGTGCCAACCATTTTTTGATGTACATACTTTCATTGATTGATCAGTCCTACAAATAAGTACTGTTATCCCAATATGATAAATGAGAAAACAGAAACTAGGAAACCATGGAAGGGAAGAAAACTAAAATTTGTTGAGCAAGTGAATACTAACATGAGATGCACTTC
>NW_028027135.1:0-610 GCF_054177405.1 Leptonychotes weddellii
CTATGTGGGTCATCTTCTGTAAGTGATAGTGGGGGCAGATATCTTCATTTTGTAACCCCTCATGGCATTGAAAGCAAAGTCTGGAACTGAGATGTTTGTTTCCTGAATCAAGCTTTAATCAAGCAAACTTGGATTGGTGAATGGCTATCAGTGTTTGATTAGAAGTAGGTACTTAACCTCAAATGTTGATTTTTTTTTTAAATTATCACAATGCTTGTTTAAAAATTTAACTATAACATATCACTGGACCTAGAAGGTATTATGCTAAGTGAAATAAGTCAAACAGAGAAAGACAAGTATACCATATGATTTCACTTACCTGGGGAATCTCAAAACAAAACAAACAGAAACAGACATAAATACAGAAAACTGATGATTGCCAGTGAGGAGGGGAGGTGGCAGGATGGGTAAAACAGGTGAAAGGAATTAAGAGGTAAAAATTTCCAGTTAATAAGATAAGTAACTCATGGGAATGAAAAGTACAGCCTCAGGAATAGAGTCAATAACATCATAGTAACTTTGTAAGGTGAAGATGGTAGGCCTATCCTGGTGAGCATTTCATAATGTACGTAAGTGTCAAATCACTATGCTGTACACTGGAAATGAATAT
>NW_028027136.1:0-610 GCF_054177405.1 Leptonychotes weddellii
AAGCCGCCACAGATGGGACAGAAAGGAGTGGGTGTCGCTGTGCTCCCAGCTCTGAAATTGGAATTTGGTATGATTTTCACGTGTCATGAAATAGCCTTCATCTTTTGATTTCTCCATTATTGAACAGCGTTAAGTGCACTCTCGGCCCGTGGGCTACGCAGAAACAGACGACAGCTGAGCTCTGCGGACTCCACGCTGGGCCAGCGTCGGGTCTGTGCTCCTGCCGTCAGACCCACCTCTGAATTCCAGCTGAAGGCAGGTGACAGCCTGCCTGAGCCTTGTCCTCATGTGGAGGACACGCTGTGGGATGAGCTCCCGCAGGTCAAGGCCAAGCACAGTGGGCAGAACTGATTGGGCAGCCAGGAGGCAGGCTGCCCTGGGCGGAGGGTCACAGCCGGGGCCCGGCGGGCGGGGCGCTGTGTCACCTCCCCCTTCCCAGGCGGGTCCTGCTGCACCCAGGGCAGTGGTGGTGGCCAATCCATGGACACCCTGAGGCGAGGGGTGAGCAGACTACACACCAGCAAGCTGGATCAAAGCTCTCCCAGCTGGGATTTCTGGTCCTGCTTATGCAAACCTTGCAGCAGACATTCGGCCCCAGCCTTTAGAGATG
>NW_028027137.1:0-10610 GCF_054177405.1 Leptonychotes weddellii
ATATATATATATAATTCAATAAAATATTCCTAAAATAAAAAAAAAATTTTGAGGGTGAGACCTGGGATGTAAACAGTGTTATAAGCAATCAATGAGTAACTCTCAACTCCAACACAGAACAAAGGAAGGAGAAAGGAAGGAAAGGATTTTACTTATGAGCAGTGATGGAAGGCATAGATTTCACTGCTCATCACGACCAGGCCCACTGGTGACCCCGAATCAGCCTCTCTCCAGGGGGCCCCAGAAACTGGCATTTTGTAATTTTTATCCAGGCATTAGTTCTTCTCCTGCTAGTTAGAATCACTTCCAGGCCCGTTGATGAACATAAAGTGTAATGATGATATTGATCACAATAAACACCTTGTCATTTACTTAGCACTTTGCAATCTACAAAGTACTTTTCACTGATTATTTGATTCTGTTTCATAAAAATTCCCAAACCTCCTCTGGCGTCTTTGCTCCATGACACCAGATTGACCCTGGCTTTGCCTACAGAGCTTCTCAAGTTCACCAACCTCATTTTGCTTCTGAGATTTCCTCTCCAAAAATGCCATTAAGTTTTCTTCAAAAACCTCCCCAATTCCTCACTCTCCCCCTTGAAGCTCACCATGATTTAAGCAAGGGGAAAGGATATCATCCCTCATGAGACCCCACCCCACCCCCTTGGGCCCTCACTGGCCATCCAAGAAAAACTGGTGAGAAGTTTGGGGGGTAGCCGAGAGCCTGGAGCAAACCCTGGTCGTGGAGGCAGAAAGCCTGGGAACTCGGCCCAGCTTAGCTAGAACAGGTGTGGCCCGGGCAAGGCCCTCCTCTCTGGACCTTGGTGTCCCCAACTGTAAAATGAGGGTGTCGACTACCACCAGTGGTTTTACAGGTGCTTTGGAGTGGCTTTGAAGCTCCTATGGGTGCCTGGTGTGTAAGGAGCGGGGGGGGGGGGCCTGGCGATGAGGGGCCCCAGGTGATTTCTCCCGCCTGTCCGCCTGAACTGCTTGTCTTTTGTGTACAAGTCGAATCTCCACATAAAACTATGGCAGTGACCAATGTTTCTTCTGGATCATGTGACCTCTAGTTCTGCAGTCTGTCCTCACATTTCTATATAGTGCCAAGAATTTCCAACAGTCCAGCTTTAAGCACATGCCAGGCACGTGCCCTTATTATTACTTCATTCTCTCCATTTGTAGATGTCATGTCAGTGAGCTTCACGAAGATAAAGGGTTTTGCCCGAGGCCACCCAGCTGGTTCTCCGGGGTAGAACCCGGATTCACTCAGGGTAGATTGGTGCCACAGCCCTCTGTCTTGACCACCACACAGCACTATGTCCAGCTCATCTGGCCCCTGACCCAGGCTATGACACAGATCTGGGCGTCCAGGGGTCCTGGACACAGCGCCTCCCATTCTCCCCAGCCCTGGAGCAGTTTACTTAGTGCCAGGGGTTTCCAGGTCCCCCCCCTTGGGTGGGACTAAGAGTGGGGGGTGGCAGGAACTTGCAAAGAGGCTGTGCATGAGGGTGCAGCATAAGCCTCAGGGCTTGGGTCAAGGCCCCCCAGGCAGGACTGTGGGACAGGGACAGGGCTCCTGTCTGTCCACTCAACACACTTCTTGAGGTACTATTTTGTGCCAAGTACTATTCTAGGGCTGGGGATACATCAAAGGATGACACAGACCCATATCCCTGGGAGACTCTGGCCATCAACAAGACAAACATGACAGGCAAGGAAGCTTACATAGACTATTAAATAATGTTAAAAGTAAGGCAGAAAGGGGGAACGGGGAGGAATGAGGTGAAGGGCCGAGAGCTGGTCATTTTATATAAGGTGGGCAGAGAAGGCCTCTTAGGGAAGGTGATGCTGGCAGTAAAAACTGGAGGGGAGGGTCCATTTCCCCCTACCTCCTCTAGGTGGCAGCATCCTCCCGCCGTGGGGCAGCATAGGCGGTCCTCACCCCGCCCAGCCGAGTCAAGGATCCCCAGGGAAACTTGCTTAAGTCTGACACCGTGGGAACCAGGGCTGTTCCCTATCGCCCATCTACAAATTCTGATTAAAATGGGGAATCCTAGGGTGCCTGGGTGGCTCAGTTGGTTAAGCGACTGCCTTCGGCTCGGGTCGTGATCCTGGAGTCCCGGGATCGAGTCCCGCATCGGGCTCCCTGCTCGGCGGGGAGCCTGCTTCTCCCTCTGACCCTCCCCCCCTCATGCTCTCTCTCTCTCTGTCTCATTCTCTCTCTCAAATAAATAAATAAAATCTTTAAAAAAAATAAAATAAAATAAAATGGGGAATCCTAGCAAACAATGCCCTGGGATGTGACTATGTTGTTTCTTGATCCGGGTGCTGGATAGACAGGTGTGCTCACTTTGTAAAAATCCACAAAGTTATAATCTGTGGGGGCACCTGGGTGGCTCAGTCCCTTAAGCGTCTGCCTTCGGAACAGGTCATGATCCCGGATCCTGGGATCCAGCCAGGCATTGGGCTCCCTGCTTGTCCCTCTCCCTCTGCCCTTCCCCCCGACTTGTGCATGCGCGTGTGTTCTCTTAAATAAATAAATAAATAAAATCTTTAAAAACAAAGTTATGATCTGTGCACTTACTGTCCTCGGGTTACACTTCAATACAAAGTTAAACGTGACACATACACCTTAAACATTTTCTTTTCATCCAGGTCGTAGTTTTCATTATTTTCGCGCACCTCTTGCTGATTAGCGCTCTGTGCCATCTTTCTTAAAGTTTATTAAATACATTAGAACAGATAAAATGCTCAGAGCCATGCCTGACATGTAGGAAGCATTTCATAAATGTTAACGCCATTTCCTGTTGTACACGACATGATGCATCGTCTGTGATATCCAGTCTTGCTTTCTTCACAGTGGAGAAAGAACTTAGAGAAATTTGCCTAGCAGCCTGATGCCAAAATCCTAGACTTTTATGATTTTTCCCAACCTTTCCCAGAGAACTTGCCCATACCTATTTCAATAGACGTTCTAAAACGAACTTACCTTTAGGGGTCTTTCCAAAGCACTCCCCTTAGTTTTCACAGAACTAACTCTCCCTCATACTTCTATTTCATTAGTTGACATGTTAATTAAAGTATTTAATTCAATAAGGAGGTCAACTGGCATAAAAAGATTTGGAGACAGGGGCGCCTGGGTGGCACAGTCCATTAAGTGACAGACTCTTGGTTTCAGCTCAGGGTCATGAAATAGAGCCCCACCTTGGGGTCCATGCTCAGCGCAGAGTCTGCTTGAGATTCTCTCTCCCTCTTCCCCTCCCCACCATCTCTCTCTCTCTCTCTCAAATAAATAAATACATAAATCTTCAAAAAAGAGATTTGGAAACAAGCCCAACTAACCCTAAATGAGTATACAGCTCAGTTGGAAGGGGAGGGAAGGCTGAGGTCAAGTAGAGAGGCTTCAACCAACAGCAAGAGTTTCAGGAGTGGAGAGCCTGGGTCAGTCTGGAAAGTTGGTTCAGTGGAGGTTGAGTCAGAGAGCTACTACTGTACCCTTCTTAGGAGTTGCAGTCCCCAAGATCGATTCTTTTTTTTTTTAAAGATTTTATTTATTTATTTGAGAGGGATATATAGAGAGAGACAAAGAGCGAGCAAGAGCACAAGAGCAGGGAGAGGGAGAAGCAGACTCCCTGCTGAGCAGGGAGCCTGATGCAGGGCCCAGGACCCTGGGATCATGACCTGAGCTGAAGGCAGACGCTTATGGGACTGAGCCACCCAGGCACCCCCCAAGATCGATTCTTACACAATTACTAATGAGCGGGTGCACCCATCAAGCATTACTGGAAGTACTTGGTCAAGCAGGTTGCCTTGGGGAACCGGGAATAATAACCACAGCCATTTACTGTGTACCAGGCTCTGTGCGAGGTGCCTCACGTACCCTGACAGTAACCTGGAGAGGGCTAGATATCATTTAGCATTTGAATCTGTTAATCTTGATGTGTAACGAACACTTAAAAAACCCCAATTTCAATTTACTTTATAATTCTGTGGTTGGCACTTCGTGGGGGCTTGACTGGGTAGTTCTTCTAGATTCAGCTGGCCTCGGTCATGCGTCTTTGATGAGCTCTGCTTCTGGGAATTGGCTAGCTGCAGGCTGGGGCGACAGAGGCACCTGGGCCACTCCCTGGGTCTCTCACCTTCCATCAGACTAGCCTGAACTTCTCCACACTGGGGCTGGCCAGGGTCCCATGACGGAGAGAGGAAGCCTCCGAGGTCTCTTCAAGGCAAGACTTAGAAATGGCACCATGTCATTTCCAATACAGTCTCTCAGCCAGATCAAGTCACAAGGCTCGCCCAGATTAAAGAGCGAAGCAATAGACTGCCACCTTTTTGCAAAGTCATACTGCAAAAGGGTATGGACCCAGGTGGGGGAATAATTGCAGCCATCTTTGCGAACAATATACCTCAGTCTTTATACATGAAGAAGCGAGAGCTCAAGCAGGTTAAGCTACTCATCTACCCAGGGTCTCTCAGCTAATAAGCGACAGAACTAGAACAACACATACCTGTGGGACTTCAATATGAGCTCTTTTCACAAGGCTAGGCAGCTTAATTAAGAAATTAAAGGTGCGAATGATCGTTTTACTTCTTAAATTAACATTAGTTGAGCATCCTCTATTATTTATACAGCACTAGGCTTCAGGTCATCCTCACCAAATAGAGATGATCATCCTCATTTTACAGGCAAGGAAATTAAGGCTCAAAAAAATTAAGGTGGACTCGTCAATGGATCATGAAGCCTAGTGCACATAAAGACAAGGGATTTGAAACTATTTCTTCTGATTTCAGATCCACTATTCTTTCAGTCACACAAAATACTACTCATCTGGGGCCCATGAACTTCTAGAAGGTGTAACATGGTCCTTGAACAATTTAGGCTTACATACAAAATTTCAAAAATATTGCATTCAAGCATTTTTCTTTCTCTATTATTATTATTTTTTAGGAAGAGAGAGTGGAAGCAGTGGTGCGGGGGGAAGAGCAGAGGAGGAAAGGGAGCAGAGGGAGAGGGAGAGAGACAATCTCAAGCAGGCTCTACACCCAATGGGGAGCACGACCCAGGGCTCAATCTCACAACCTTGAGATCATGACCTGAGCCAAAACCAAGAATTGGACCCTTAACCAACTAAACTGCCCAGGTGCCCCTCAAGCATTTTTCTGAAAAAAAAAAAAAATTAAGGAAATAGCTCTCATTAGATTCTCAGAGGGATCTATGTCCCCCACAAAGTTAAGCTCTGCATACATGTTATATTTCCTCCCAACCAGACAGGCAAAACTCTTTAGTCCCATAAACTTTGTATATTCTAGAAACATGGAGAGAAAGGGAGCCTTGAGGCTAAGTCCAAGAAAGATCGGGTGGGATTGAGAAGCTCTGGGGATTGGAATGTGTCCCTTCATCTCGTCTTGAGATGGTGTCAAGGTTGGGTTGTTGGAAATGACCTGTTGGGCAGGTGGTCACTAGCAGTGGTCAGTAAGCATACTGCAATTTGCTCCAACTCTAGAATATTTTTCTACCTTTTACAGACTTGGATTTCTGTATCAGGGGATCCCAGACCCAATTCCGTTCTCCCTTCTGCCTTAAGATGTGGCCCCAGAATTTCTCAGAGCCAGAGCAGGGTCCTGAGAGTGGGCCCCACTCCTGAGCTTCAACTGAGCTCCTCACCTTCTCACCCAGCTGCCAGCCAGCTCTGTGGGGTCTGCATCACCCCGCGGCGGGGCCCAGGGTCTCCACCCCTTTCTCCCAGCTAGCTTCCTCCTGCACATCCCGCCTTCGACAGGGCCTATTGCTGGGGAGCCTCCAGTTAGCAGCGATCTAGCGTGGAGAACTACAGTCCATCAAATTGAGAGTGTAACCACACAGAGCTAAAAAGTGGGACCAACAGCGAAAGGGACTTGCCCACCATTCTGCCCTCTCCTCATGCCATCAACAACTTCAGCCCATCCTATGATGACACACGTCCTAGAGAAGCTTAGCATCCCTCTCCTGGATGCCTGCTCTGGCAACTTCTCTGGCCCACCTGCATCCCCTTGGTCCCTCTCCAATCGGTTCTCAATACTGCAGCCAGAAGGATCTTTTCAAAAGACAAATCTGATCATATCATACTCCTCTGCCTAAAAACACCTAATGGCCTTCCCGTATGGTCTACCAGCCCCGATATCTGGCCCCTATCTCTGCCTTCAGGCTCGTCTCTCAGAGTTTCTCCCAGGTGCGCACTGGAGCTGGCTCCTACCACTCCCAGAGCCAACTGGGAAATATTAAGGAATGTGGTGGTAGCTGGAAATTCACTGTAGTGGGATTATTTGCACCAGAGAAATCAACAAATGCTGAACATCAAATTTGCCCCCAGAGAGCTGGTTGACCAGCACACTGAGGCCCCATGCCCACTGTGTGGTTCCACCACGGGGTCCTTGTACATCCTGCTTCTCTGCCTGGAACACTCCCTCTTTGCTGAGTTAACTTTACTCTTTTAGGCCTCAAGCCAATTGATACTTCCTCTGGGAAGGCTTCCTTGGTGTCTCAGAACAAGTCAAATCCCAATCTCAAGCCTGTCCTTCTGAGCCCGTATCACAGTTATCATTTCTCATGTATTTGTGTGATAAATGATACTCCTCACTATTGTCACCTCATCAGCCAGCACAGTGCCTGGTACATGGTAGAAACTCAAAACATTTGTTGGATTAATGAAAAGGTTAGAGAAATAAGCACTAGACAGAAATCTAAAGCTTTGGCGTCTATGGCAGAGACTGCTATTACTCATGTTTCCTTTCTACCCAGTCTCTTCTGTTGTTAGCTCTGTCATGTCACCAAATCCTGGCCAGTGCAATGGGGTGAGAACCATAGACTCTTTCCAGCCATGGCCTCCTAAATGGCCCAAGTGGTCTTTAGTGCTCTCTTCTCCATCTGCATGGCGGCAGGAAGCAAAAGCCCAGATTCCTGAGTGACTGATTGGAGATGAGCTGCCCACTTGAGTCACCTGACCCTCCTTGAACTATGATAGGAGCGAGGTGTACTTTTATTGTGTTAATCCCTGAGGTTTGGGGGTTACTTCTTACTACAGTAGGACTGCATCTACCCTGACCTAAAAGACCTCAGTGCTGTCATTAACTCCTTCTGCCCTTTGGCAATCCACAAGCTCTCTGGGCCTCAGTTTCCCTATTGGTCGAAAGAAAGGATCCCACAAGATGACGTCTGATATCCTTCCAATGTTAAAATTTGGTTGTTCTGCTTGTTTATTTTCCTCCCTCCTGCCTAGCACTATATGCAGGCACGATAAATATGTGCAGATAAGAGAACCTCCTATATTTGAAATCCTTTCCCCCAGATAAAAACATTTTAATACCTTAGAAATTCAGGGTGGTTGCTCTGAATATTTAATCATTCAGCGAGTAAAATATCGATCAAAATAACAATGGTGACATTTTATCCAGAGGCTAGGGAACCTTCTGAGATCTACCCCTCAGCCTTCCAGCAACTCCCCCAAGCATCTTGCTTTGTTCTTGGCAGTCTGGGGGCTCCAGCATTTCTAATGATTTGCAGGCCTCCTCCTTAGACTGTCCCAAC
Source organism: Leptonychotes weddellii (assembly GCF_054177405.1). Taxonomy (NCBI): domain Eukaryota; kingdom Metazoa; phylum Chordata; class Mammalia; order Carnivora; family Phocidae; genus Leptonychotes; species Leptonychotes weddellii. Next base: position 7,564 of record NW_028027137.1, read on the forward strand.
TGTTCCACTTGGCTGAATCTGTCATCTGCCTTTCTCAATAGAGATGGTCCCATTTTTCAAAGGAATCCACTAATGCCTTTTCTTAGAAAGTTGTCATTAAAGGCTACTACCGCCTGGATATCAGTAACCAAGAAGCCAGAGTCGCATCTTTGATGAGATGTAGCAAAGGGGATACAGAGTTCTTGATAACTGGGTTTCAAATCTCCTGAGTGTATCCTAGCCCTGCCATCGGTTCATGGTGTGTGAAAAAGGCAAAAGACAAGCAGTTCGTCTCGGGCTGGGGTCCCTCTTCCTGTTAAAAATGAAGGTCACTGCAGCTGCTGTCATCCCAGTAACCATAGTAACAATGAACCACATGACAGGTGTATGATCTCCATCAGACAATGTCTAGAATTAAGTGCTCATCCTTCCCTTCACGCCCACCCCAGATCCTGCTAGGTGGTGTTAAGGGTTTCCCAGGGGAGCAGCTCAGGCATGGGAGATCCCGACTGACAGCATTAATTAAACCTTTCATTTCCCTGGAACATTTTGCATTTACCAGGCCCAGGAGCCAAGAAAACCTCCAAGGGAAGCTCTTATGAGAGAGAATGCTAAGTCTACCACCAGGGACGGAGGCATTGCATTCAGCAAATGGAGCTCAGTAGGAAAATGTGCCTAGCATATAGCAAGCACAAAATAAATATTTGTGGAAGAGTCGGTTTAATCAAAGGGAGCTCATTTAGCAAGTGGGATTCTTTCCAAACCACTGGAAGTCCTGCACGAGATGATCATGTGAGTCATTCACCCTTTCAGTGATTCCTGAGTACCTCCCGTATGCACCCATGGGTGATGGTATGAAGGCTCTAAAGATAGTAGCTTGCTGAATGAATCCCAAGTTCCCTGGGGCTCAAGGGCACGTTGGGAAGTGTGTAGAGGGGAGTCTGAAGGGACCGGCAGGGACCACATCACAAAGGGCTTTCGGTTTAACTGGAGGCTCTTGCGTTTATTATTGGTGACACTTTGAAGGCTTTTATGCATGTGAATGATAAGATTAACTTTGCATTTCAGAAACATCCTTTTTAATGCCCTGTAGGGAAAGGATTAGAGAGAGACAATTGCTTGACCAAAGAAATGATGTTCTAGAAATTCTGAAGCCAGGACTTAAGAGAACGGCTTTGTCCTCTTGGAATCTGGCTGCCGTGCAGCTCCAGCCACGTGGAGAACCCCTGTGCGCTGGCTGACAGCCAGCTGTGCCCCCAGGGGCAGCCCGTACCTGCTGCCCACCCTGTGGTGCGCCATCTTGCACATCCCAGCCCAGCCGAGCGCAGTCCCTGGAGAGACATCACTTGCAGCAGGAAAAACACCCAGTGGAGCGCGGTCAACCCACAAAATCATGAAAGCTAACAAAATGATTGTTCTCAGCCTCTAAGTCATGGGTGGTTTGTCATGCAGGGGTAGATAAGGTTCCAGGTGGCGGTCACTTCTGCAGCTCAGCGCTGAAGGTCTGGCGGGAGCCATGCTAGATTTAGGAGCCGTTGGCTTCATGGGAATTCCGAAGCCCTGTTGTGGGTGAAATTCTCTGCACTCCTTCTCACACGTGCCCAGCAGACACCGGGAATGCTTGCTGAATTCAGTGAAACACTCCCCATAACACAATACACTGCAAACCACTGTGTTCTGATCTAAGGCCGTCTCCTCATGCCTGGAATTCTAATTTCACCTTACTCTAAGCATACTTCTTTTATGTCCCCCTCTCTGCATCAAGTGTGGACTGCTGGCTGCTGCACGTGAGGCTCTTTGTTCTTCTAAGACAAGTTCTTTCTCTGAGTGTGGCGCAGGGACTCGGAATCTGCCAACCCGAGTCTGGGTTGAGGATGCCTGGAGTTTTCCAGCTTCCCCACATCCCCTACCGGCCCGCACCATCCTCATCCGCAAATGGAGACCCACAGATCAAATGAGGAGGGAAAGCATGCTGAAGGACATGCGACAGAAACAGAATGGGTGCGGTGATCTTCACCAGGGCATGGGCACAGTCTCAACCCCAGGCAATTCCCTTCTGCCCGCCTGCCCCCTGCCTGCTCTGCCCCACGGCATAGCAAACACCAGGCGAGTTCAGGAGATGGGAAGTCTCCAGCCCTTGTGTGTTTGAAAATCTCGCGGAGGACCCACGTATACAGGCTCCCGGGCCAGAGAAGGTGAGAAAGGAAGGGTTAGGAGTCTGGTAAAGTGACCCCCACCCAGACTGAGCCGCAGGCCTGGGCTGGAGCCGGGGTTCGCCCGCTCACACAGTGTGACCTGGGCGAGCTCCTGCCCTTCTTGGGGCCAAGTGTCCGCGTACAGAAAGCGTGAAGAACGGCCCAAGACACCCCTAAGCTTGCGGGCATCTGAAGGCTGGTTTGCTGTTGGGGTGGGGGTCTGGTCACGTGTCGGCGGGAGGGGGTGCGGGCTGACGTAGAGCTGAGTGCGGGCGCACCCGCCCGCTCCCGGCCAGCCTCGTCCTCTGACGTCCTCGCAGCCGCCCTCCCTCCCCGCCTCCCCCCCACCCCCCACCCCCCACCCCAGGCGGCGGGAGAGCAGCCCGCGCGTCCGGATCCCAGGAGCTGCTGGGCGGCGGGCGGCGGGCCCGGCAGGGGTAGGTGCGCGGCTGCGGGCCGGAGCCCCGCGCGGGGAGCGGGCACCATGGTGCTGTCGGTGCCAGTGATCGCGCTGGGCGCCACGCTGGGCACGGCCACCAGCATCCTCGCGCTGTGCGGGGTCACCTGCCTGTGCCGGCACATGCATCCCAAGAAGGGGGTGCTGAAGCGGGACCGGGACCCTGATCCGGAGAAGGCGAGACCCGGCGTGCTCCGGTCCGCCCAACAGGTGAGCGGGGGCGGCGCCTCGGCCTCCCGGGGGCGCGGTGGGGTCTCGGCGGCGGCTGCAGCGGCGGGGGAGCCGGATGGGGGGGAGCGGTCGCCGTGCTTTGCGCCACCGAGCGTGGCGGGGAGAAGGGCGGAGAACGTGCTCGAGGACCCGCCGAGGGGGTCCGGAAGGCCTGGGGGTGGGGGGAGGGTCGGAGAGAAGAGTTA
>NW_028027138.1:0-610 GCF_054177405.1 Leptonychotes weddellii
GAATGTACAGTGATGTTCTGATATGTGCTAGTATGAAGTTTTCATGAATTGAGAATTGCCCTTCCAGTGTTTACAGTTTCTCCTCTTTGCTAGTGCAGGCAAGTCTATTAAATCATAACAAAGCTTATTTTAAATATCCAAGTTACACAACTCAGTGAATTATGAAACCAAGAGTGAATTCTTTCTATCCTCCTCCAATTCTCTGCTATTATCCTTAGTGATAATCCATGTTAAAACCCTACCAATCTGACATCCTTTACCATCCTCAACATTTAAGTACCCATTTCTCTTCCATGTCAGCCACCTACAAACATGGCCACCTCAAGTGGATCTCACTGTCACTTGGGATCACTGTGTATCTTATACCTTATATCTTTCCTCTTTAATCACAGTCTCATGCTCCTCTATGTCCTCTACTACCTACTACTGCTACTCAGTTATTCTATCATTATCTACTTTGCATTACTGATGCACCATTGTCAGTTGATTTTCCCCTTTCTGATCTTTCCTGATTCTTTTATCCTCATGTTCCTAGAATACCTGGATTTCTTGACTTTCCTATATACTTTATTTCCTCCAAACTTAAGAACGCCATTGACTTTATCGAGTC
>NW_028027139.1:0-610 GCF_054177405.1 Leptonychotes weddellii
CTCTCTCTGTCAAATAAATAAAATCTTTAAAAAAAAAAAAAAAAGAAGTGTGTGGGGGGGTGGCGCCTGGGTGGCTCAGTCGTTAAGCGACTGCCTTCGGCTCAGGTCCTGATCCCGGGGTCCTGGGATCGAGCCCTGCGTCAGGCTCCCTGCTCAACGGGAAGCCTGCTTCTCCCTCTCCCACTCCCCCTGCTTGTGTTCCCTCTCTCGCTGTATCTCTCTCTGTCAAATAAATAAATAAAATCTTTTTTAAAAAAAAGATACTTGGCATAAAACAGAATTTCATGTATTTGCGTTTGTGTGGTGGCTATTTTGTGAAGGTAAGTGACTACCTCAGAGTTCTTTGTGAAATCAGTTACGCTGAAAAAGTCCTACCTTTGGGGTGGTGAGCCATTTTCCTACAGGCTGGTAACAGAGTACTCTTAGTCACAAAGCATGCGATTTATACAGAAACTGTTGGCTAATTTCTGGCGGAACACGGGTCATTTCTGTATGTGGTGACCATATTTAGCACTCTGGGTGGGTGAACTGGTTTCCATTTCTTCTCTTCGAAGCTGTTATGGAAAAGCAGTGAGGCAAAACAGCTTGCCTGCCAACGAGGACAACAACA
>NW_028027140.1:0-610 GCF_054177405.1 Leptonychotes weddellii
CACTCCCCCTGCTTGTGTTCCTTCTCTTGCTTTGTCTCTCTGTCAAATAAATAAATAAATAAAATCTTTAAAAAAATAAATATTTTATTTATTTGTCAGAGAGATAGAGAGAGAGAGAGCACAAGCAGGGGGCGTGGCAGGCTCCCTGCTGAGCAAGGAGCCCCGATGCGGGACTCAACCCCAGGACCCTGAGACCATGACCTGAGCTGAAGGCAGATGCTGAACCAACTGAGCCCCCCAGGCGCCCCTCAAACCCTTTTTTGTCTCAGACAAACCTTCATTTATTAAAAACTTTTGATGCCGTGTATGCCAACCATGAAATATCCCGGAGCAAACTTGACACTATGATTCAGTTGTGCAAAACGAGCAAGTTTCTTTGTTTCCTTCCATTCTTCTATCTGGATCTGACACTCCCTTTCTGGTTCAGGAAATTTTACCTGTTAATGATAACCTAGTCTCTTCTGATCTCAAATAGTCTTTTTCCAGGAAACGGAGTGAATAGAACTCTTTCCCTCAGCTCTGAGCCTTTTCCATGATGGATGCAGGGAACGTGTCAGAATGCTCAACAGTAGGGTGGGAAGACTGTGAAGTCTGTGGGACCTCAGTGTAG
>NW_028027141.1:0-610 GCF_054177405.1 Leptonychotes weddellii
GGGTGATTTCATCTTGTATCTGCAGTTAGCTGGCAAAGTCACTGAGAGGTAGCTGGTCAAGGACGGCATCACATGTCTTATGGTTGGCTAGCTTTCGGCTGGATGAGGAGTGACTGAAACCTATGAATCTCTACTTCTATCAGGCTAGTTCATGGCGACTAGACAGAGTTCCAAGAGAAAAAGTAGAAGAAACAGGGCCTATTGAGGTCTAGTCTCAATACTCACACGCTGTCAGTTCCACCACATTCTACTGGCCAAAGTAACTTATAAGGTGAGTCCAAATTTAGAGGAAAGGAAATAAGATCTATCTATTTATGAAAGGAGCTACATGCAAAGTTATATAGCAAAAGTTGTGGATACAGGGAGGAATGGAAAACTGAAGCCGTTATTTTAATCAACATATCACACTGGTTGAGGCTGCACTGTCAACCGTTTTTGTATTGTATCTCAAATTTATCTGGAAATTTTAGTACTTAGAAGAAAGTCAGTAGGTTTACTTCCATTCCAGACATAGAAAGTCATGAGAGACAGCTGCTCTCACACAAAGAATCAAAACAAGTCACTTAAGCCATACCAAAGAGCTGAACCCCCATACATGTGCACAAACACA
>NW_028027142.1:0-610 GCF_054177405.1 Leptonychotes weddellii
TTCAGTCTCCATCAGCAGGTTAGAAGCATGCACAGCTCTGCAGGGCTAGCCCTTTGTTCCACCCTCCGACCCACTGTGGCTCGTCTGATTCCCAGTTCTTCCCAGACTCCTACTGGCATATGCATGGAACAGACTGTTTGTTCAAGGGGCTGACATGGCTGAGGCCTTCTGCCTCAATGTCATTTTCCTGTCTCAGGCAAACTGGTTTTTAAGCATGAGTAATACATTCTCCTTTTTCCTTTGGTCTGCCCTCAAATGGCACCTTTACCAGGATAGGTGTAGCTGGCTTCAGCTTCAGCAGCCGGGAAGGTCACAGCCCTCACAGTCCTAGAAATGCTGAGTCCAGCCTCTGTGGCTACTGACACCAATAGCCACCTAGAAACTGGCTGGTTGTTTTCAGGTTTTCTCTTTCAGAGAATGGCTTTTGTCTCTTCTTCAGATTTTATTTTTCTGAATTGCTGCCCTTGATGTTCAGACCATCTCAAATTAATGTCAAAACCCTGACTTATTCAATCCAAAAATGATCTACAACCCTCCTTTTCTACTAGTTTTTGCAAGAACATTTAAATCACTTTGTCTTTTATGCTCCACCTGTCTTAATTCCTGTTTT
>NW_028027143.1:0-610 GCF_054177405.1 Leptonychotes weddellii
AGTCCTGAGACTGCTTTATAGCAGGGTGATCTTCAAATATTTAACAATGGGCACAGTACAGGCCCAATCAACCAATCAGAAAGGATGCCGGCCATAAACAACCGGACTGGTGCGTACCGTCTGTAAGTCAGCCTGGTTTATGGCTCCCATTGTAGATGCAGAGAAAAGCTCCTCCGGCCCCAGGATGATTTAAAGGCTCGGTCTGAGGGCTCCTGGCTCAATCAGCGCTTGCAGGAGAACTCTCTGTTCTTGGCCCCCCCACCTCTACCCTCCCGGGGAAGGGTAACTCCGCAAGGCTGGCCCCCTCAGCTCTGTGCCAACCCAACCCAGGCGGGGGCCAAGCCTCTCCTCATGGGGACAAAGTGGAACTTTAAAGAGCTGAAGTCACCGCATGCTCATGCCCGTAGCAGCGTTACTCACAACAGCCGAAATCGAGAAGCAACGCACATGTGCACTGATGGGAGAATGAGTCCACAACATGCGGTCTGTACATACAATGGAATATTATTCAGCCTTAAAGAGGAAGGGAATTCTGACACACTCTGCAACACGTGAACCTTGAGGACACTTGGCTGAGTGAAGTAAGTCATCAAAAAAGGACAAACGCTAT
>NW_028027144.1:0-610 GCF_054177405.1 Leptonychotes weddellii
TCAGTCCCCTGTTAAAGTGGGGCACATGGGTCCAGATAATAAAGAGAGTCCTGCATCAGCATAACTAACTGGAATCTAGTATTTGCTTCCAATTAGACAATAAAGTTCATCTGAGTACAGGGACCATTTTCTATGCATCCCCTCAGAGTATGTTTAGGAGTCAAATGTGCTAAATAAACTTTTACTATAAAGACAAAAGGATGACGCATACTAAATTTCAGTTGTAAGAATTATAGGAACTCTTCAAATGTAACAGGTACTTCACATTTTAGACACCAGACTAAGGTCTCCAAGGTGATTTAAAGGCTAGTGGAACAAAAGAAACTTTTCTGGTGACGTCTCCTCCCCCGTGACCTTGGGCGTCACAGTAGCTGTGCCTCTATGAGGATGTTAACACATCCGCTCTAAGATTTCAAACTGCTCTATCCAGATATATGACTTCAAGTGTTCAGAAGGAAGAGTAGCTTTACCTTTACAAGAGAGAAAGCAGGAGGGGAGCAAGATGGCAGAGGAGTAGGAGACCTGGATTTTGTCTGGTCCCAGGAATTCAGCTAGATAGGGTCAAACCATTCGGAACACCTACAAACTCAACAGGAGATCGAAGAAAAGA
>NW_028027145.1:0-610 GCF_054177405.1 Leptonychotes weddellii
TTGTTTCCCTCCGCCGACCGGAGGCTCACCCGCGCCGCCGCCTCTGTCCAGCTTCCGTCTGGTGTTTCGGGCCCGGGGCCTGAGGGGGGCGCTAGCGTGCGGCGGGGCTGTCCTGTGTCGCACCCTGTGCAGGCTCCGTACGAAGTGACAGTCCCTTCGTGCCCTGTCAGCACCAGGGCAGAGCGCCGCCCCCGTTCAGAGCCGTCTTCCCGCCACACGGGTCTTCACCGGCTGGAGTGAGCGGGGACCCAGCCCGGCATGTGTTTCTGGGGACGTGCGGTGGCAGAGGTCTTCTCCAGAGGCGGCGCTCGGTGGCCTCCAGGGGTGGGCTGTGAGCGCGGCCTCCACGGCTCGTGGCTAAGCGAGGTGCCAATTCACGAGTGCTGTCGCCAGCACGAGACGGAAACAGCAAGAGATTGGAGGAGGCATTCCCGAAATTCTAGCGATCCCTTCGGGGAAGCTTCCTCCCCGGGCAGCTCCCGGAGCTCCTGTTTGCAAAGCAGACCCCTGGGGGCCGTGTCTGTGTGTGACCTGAAGGCGGACAGGGTGGGGGTGGGGGGGGCGTCTAGGGGAATCCTGTTGATTCCCTAGGATGGTCTTTGTCCCAACC
>NW_028027146.1:0-610 GCF_054177405.1 Leptonychotes weddellii
GCTTAACCGACTGAGCCACCCAGGCGTCCCAAACCTGCTTCTTTCTATTAATAATCCGATCACACACTTATGCAGAGCTTTCCCAGTGGCTTACAGGCATTATGGACCAAACTATATGCTGTATCCTTCTCACATCCCTTTGTTGAGGTCCTAACCCCCAGTACCTCAGAATGTGACTGTATTTGGGGATAGGGTCTTAAAAAAGGCAATTAAGGTAAAATGAAGTCATACGGGTGAGTCCTATTCCAACATGACTGGTTTCCTTGTGAGAAGAGAAGATTGGGACCCAGATCGTTGGACACAGGCGTAACCATGGGAGGACACGGCAGGAAGGCTGCCATCTGAAAGCCAAGGAGAGAGGTCTCAGAAAAAAAGCAACCCTTAATCTTAGACATCTACTCTCCAGAACTGTAAGACAATAAAATTCCACTGTTTAAGGTACCCTGTCTGTGGTAAATTTGTTATGGAAGCTCTAGCAAACTAACACAACCTGTATTAAGTAGTGTACTCCTGGCTGCAATCCTTTGATGTAGATGCTGTGATTATTTGCTTCACAGATGCAAAGTCTGAAGCTCACAGAAATGAGTCCCTTGTGAAGGTCACATCCCTG
>NW_028027147.1:0-610 GCF_054177405.1 Leptonychotes weddellii
TTTAAGCCACTGATACTTTGAGATTGATTTTTACTGTAACAAAATCTACCTAATAAACACTTCCATGTTATAAGGGATGCAAGTTAATCAACATGTCACCAGGTGGCCAGCTAGTACCCCCAGGGAAAGAAATAAAATTGGGAGTAAAACAGTGGCATTTACTTTTGGCAGGTTAAGCACAATAGTCATTGCCAAATCAGCCTGGGAGAGGAAATACTTCTTTTTCAAACCCCTATTCCCACTGTCAATATCCACTTTGTAAATAGTCCCATTGAGAAAGTACCTGGAGGGCTGACAGTCACAAGGTCGTTTGTATGCTTCATCTCATTTTCAAGAGATTTGTTCATAGTGGGAGCCCACTGGTAGGCTTTCACAGGGTTCAAAACTATTTTTTTTACACTCTTTGCTTGTTTTGAGAGGTTTGTACCTCACCCCAAATTTCTTGTCTCTAATTTTCCAATTTTGTTTTTACCAAGTCCCTGATTAGTCAGCCAACCCATTAGCCATTGTCCATGAATACATCCAGAGCTATTTCCCAGGCTAGCTCTCCTTTTATATGAAGCAGCATACTCCCACTTCCCAGAAGTCTGCTGACTAGAGGGATGTCCCT
>NW_028027148.1:0-10609 GCF_054177405.1 Leptonychotes weddellii
ATACACACCACATCTTCTTTATCCACTCATCTGTCCATGGACATCTGGGCTCTTTCCATAGTTTGGCTATTGTGGACATTGCTGCAATAAACATTGGGGTGCAGGTGGCCCTTCAGATCCCTACATTTGTATCTCTGGGGTAAATACCCATAGTACAATTGCTGGGTCATAGGGTAGCTCTATTTTTAACTTTTTGAGGAACCTCCATACTGTTTTCCAGAGTTCCTGCACCAGCTTGCATTCCCACCAAGAGTGTGTGAGGGTTCCCCTTTCTCTGCATCCTCGCCAACATCTGTCATTTCCTGACATGTTAATTTTAGCCATTCTGACTGGTGTGAGGTGGTATCTCATTGTGGTTTTGATTTGTATTTCCCTGATGCCAAGCCATGTTGAGCACTTTTTCATGTGTCTGTTGGCCGTTTGGATGTCTTCCTTGGAGAAATATCTGTTCATGTCTTCTGCCCATTTCTTGATTGGACTATTTGTTCTTTGGGTGTTGAGTTTGATAAGTTCTTTATAGATTCTTTATAGATTTTGGATACTAGCCCTTTATCTGATATGTCATTTGCAAATATCTTCTCCCATTCTGTCGGTTGTCTTTTGGTTTTGTTGCTGTTTCCTTTGTTGTGCTAAAGCTTTTTATCATGATGAAGTCCCAGCAGTTCATTTTTCCCCTTGCTTCCCTTGCCTTGGGCCATGTGTCTAGGAAGAATTTTCTGTGGCGAGGTCAAAGAGGTTGCTGCTATGTTCTCCTTAGGGATTTTGATGGATTCCTGTCTCACATTTAGGTCTTTCATCCATTTTGAGTCTATTTTTGTGTGTGTTGTAAGGAAATGGTCCAGTTTCATTCTTCTGCGTGTGGCTGTCCAATTTCCCCAACACCATTTGTTGAAGAGACTTTTTTCCATTGGACATTCTTTCCTGCTTTGTCAAAGATTAGTTGACCATAGAGTTGAGGGTCCACTTCTGGGCTCTCTATTCTGTTCCATTGATCTATGTGTCTGTTTTTGTGCCAGTACCATACTGTCTTAATGATTATAGCTTTGTAATAGAGCTTGAAGTCTGGAATTGTGATGCCACCAGCTTTGGTTTTCTTTTTCAACATTCCCCTTTTATTCTTAATTAATGTTGCATTTCACATTGACTGATTTGCTGATGTCAAACCATTCTTTCATTCCTGGAATAAATCCCATTTAATCATGGTGTATGATCTTTTTAATGTATTGTTGAATTCAGTTTATTAATATAAGGTTTTTGCTTCTATGTCCTCATGATTGTGGATTGCTGCACTGATAGTGGGGTTTATGGTTAGATTGTGTCTCAGCCTGTCCTATCCATTTCAACATGGTTTTTTTTTCTTGTTAGCCTGATGTATAGATGTAACTTAGCTATTTTTTGCTTTTCTTACAGAGGAAATTATTCTGTACATAGTTGTAGATTTGGTATATCCATAGGAGGAGGTGAGTTAAGGATCCTCCTATGTCACCATCTTGAACTGGGCCTTCTGAAGATATTTCATTTTATTATCAAGCTACTCAATTCTTTTGGACATGAGTATATTAGTTTTTGGAATAGTTATTTTTATTAAAAATGTGTGAAAATATGAATGAGAATCTTTTCTAATACTGTATTTTTTCATAAAAAAATTTCTATCATGAATTCCAAAGCTTGTGTACATTATAATTTATTAAAGATCTCTACTATATTAAATACATATATTACATTCATTTACTTATTGTTTACTTAGTAGAAAAGGATTGAAGTGTTCTTTTATGAAGATAATATAGTAATTAGATTTACATGTTTAAATATTTTAGATGTCAAAGATGTACTAAAAGCAAGTGTTGTTCACCATGTGAATTTTAGTATTTATAAAGTAATTGGAAAACAAACTGCCACTCAGAAATTTGTCAAAATCTGATATTTACTTAAGCTGTATTTAACACATATACCCACACACACCTATTTATATACATATAAGATGCAGATGAAAGTCTGAAGACAGCTGTAAGACCAAGTATATTCTTTTTTGTTTTGTTTTGCTTTTTAAGATTTTATTTATTTTTTTGTCAGGTAGAGAGAGCACAGCAGGGGGAGCAGCAGGCAGAGGGAGAAGCAGGCTCCCTGCTAAGCAAGGAGCCTGATGCAGGAAGTCAATCCCAGGACCCTGGGATCATGACCTGAGCAGATGCTTAACTGACTGAGCCACCCAGGCGTCCCAGACCAAGTATATTCTATCCATATATTAAAGTGTGTTACAAATGGCGGAAATTTTTTCACAGTATAAGGTTTTCTTTTGGAAATTAATGAATCATGGAAACAAACAGAAATGATGATTAAAGGATTTCAGTAGCACTGCAAAGGAAAATTCTGTACTAAATAGTAAGAGGATAAGCATTGTTTTTATCCACAGATACCTTTCAAAAATTGGTTATGTAGAAGGTGGCAACATTAATCATAATAAATTCACAAGAACTATAACCATAGATTCTGCATTCTTTGGCCATATTCAGTATAACTAAGCAACAATTAAGGCCAAATGAAACATTTAAAAGGTATCAAATTTAAAAAAATTAATTGTAAAATTCTAGTTAAAATAACACTTAAAAAGAAAAATCAAGAGTGAAATTTAAGATGATATAAAAATAAATAACACTGAGAAAATTACTGCGTTATTAATACTAGTGGGATAGTAATAATAAGCTAAAAAGCTAAAAAATAATAAGCTGAAAAGGGAGAGGAGGAATTAATAAGGATGAAGTAAACAATTAAATAGAATACAAAACCTTCAAATCAGTAGCCTGGATAAATCCATCATTTTTTCACTTATAAAATAGAAAAGTCACTGGTGAGATTAAAAAAGGAAAAAAAATAGAGAAAATATATCAAAAATTAAAAGGGAGTATACCCATAGATACAGAAGAGAGTTTAGATTTTATATCACCATATTTAAAATGTATAAGAAATGGGCCATTTTCTTAGAAAATATAAAAAAATAAATTTATGTATAGAAGGAAGTTTAAATAATCTGAATTGACTTGTATCCTAGAAAAAATTCTAGAAGTTTATTGAATATGTCTTCCCAGAGCATCAGATTTCACCTGGCACTTCTAGTCAACCTTTGAGAAACAGCAGATTCTTATGATACTGAAATATAATGGAAAGTTTATTCATTATCTAATGCTGCATAACAAATTACCCTAAAATTCTGCAGTTTAAAGCAACACACCTGTATTACCTCACCCATTGTCTGAAAGTTGAGAATCTGGAAATGGCTTAACCTAGTGGGTCTTGTCAGGTTATAGTCAAGAGGTTATAGTCAGTCTGTTTACTGGTGCTGCAATTATCTCTGAAGGGTGTAGGATCCTTCCAAGCTTTCTCATGTGAGGGTTAACAGGCCTCAGTTCCTTTCAGCTATTGGAATGGGAGTTTGGGTTCTTTTAAGCCTCTCCACAGAGCTACCTGAGTCTCCTTAAGACATGGCAGCTAGTTCCCCATAGTGAATGATCTGAGAGAGTCCAGTGGAGAAGCCGCAGTGTTTTCTTGACCTAATCTTAGAAGTGACTATCACTTTTGCCCTATTTTATTGGTTTATCTACTGTATAAACCAACCAAACAAGTATAGTATGAGAAAGATCTATAGACTAGGCCACCTGGGTGGCTCAGTCAGTTAAGCATCTGCCTTCAGCCCAGGTCGTGATCTCGGGGTCCTGGGATCGAACCCTGAGTTGGGCTCCCTGCTCGGGGGGGAGTCTGTCTGCCCTTACCTCCCACTTGTGCTCTCTCTCTCAAATAAATAAATAAAAAATCTTTAAGAAAAAAGATTTATAGACTGATCTTACTAATGAAAATATGTGCAAAATTTCTGAAGAAAACTTAGATAAGAAGTGTTTATTAGCAAGAATCTAAGAATGGTTTCAAGAGTATGAAATCTGAATCCAAATCTCTGCATTCACTTCTGACTCAGCCACTTATAAGAACTATGTAACTCGTATGCCTCGGTTTCCTCATTTCTCAAATGGAAGAAGTAAGAAAATGTACTTTACAGAGTGATTATAAAGATTCCATGAGGTAATATATGAAAAGTACTCAGTGTCTGGCACACAGTAAGCACTATATTAAGTAAATAAAACTGAACTGAATTTGTTTTAAGATTTTATTTATGAGCGAGAGAGAGTATGAGTAGGGGGAGGGGCAGAGGGAGAAGCAGACTCCAGACTGAGCAGGGAGCCAGATGGCTAGATCCCAGGACCCTGAGATCATGACCTGAGCTGAAGGCAGATGCTTAACCCACTGAGTCACCCAGGCGCTCCTCAAACACCATCCTTAATGGAAAAACAGTGGTATGCTCATTAAACCAAGATCAATCAAGAATGCCCTCTGTCATCAGTATTATTTAATACTGTTATAGAGAATCTTTTTTTTTTTTTTTTAAAGATTTTATATATTTATTTGACAGAGTGAGCACAAGCAGGGAGAGAGGCAGAGGGAGAAACAGACTCCCCACTGAGCAAAGAACCCAATGCAGGGCTCAATCCCAGGACTCTGGATCATGCCCTGAGCCGAAGGCAGCAGTTTAACCGACTGAACCACCCAGATGTCCCTGTTATAGTGTTTCTGAACAAATCATTTTAACTAAAAAATACAAAAAGAGAAAATGTTCTAAGTAAAATTACCATTCTTTGCAAATAGAAAATATCTATAAAACTCATGAAAAGTATCTAAAAACTTGTATGTAATGAGTCCAGTAAGGTGGATGAAACCAAAGCATATTTGAGTCAATAGGATTCCTATATTAACAGGGGAAAAATGGAAAACATGTACACTGAAAATAGCAGTAGACTTACGAAAAATCTTTGGCATTTTATGAAAGGATATAAAAGACTTGCATAAATGGAGAAACATGAATTTAATGTGAAGAGTCAGAATTGCCAAGTGGCCATTCTTTTGATCATTTGCATTTTATATATACATTTTAAAGATTTTATCCACTCATTTGAGAGAGAGAGCACACGCGAGCATGAGTGGTGGGGAGGGATAAAGGGAGAGGGAGAAGCAGGCTCCCCGCTGAGCAGGAAGCCCGATGTGGGGCTCCATTCGAGTTCCCCAAGATCATGACCTGAGCCAAAGACAGATGTTTAACCAACTGAGCCACCCAGGTGCCCCCTGTATTTTATATTTTAATATAATATATAAATTTAATCCCAATGAAAAATTATAATGAGATTTTAAATGCAGAATTTAACCACCTAATCCTAAAGTTTATAAATGTTAGAAAAAAGTAAGACTTTTAGGGGTGCCTGGGTGGCTCAGTCAATTAAGTGTCTGACTTCAGCTCAGGTCATGATCTCAGGGTCATGCTGAGATTGAGCCCCCTGTTGGGCTCTGGGCTTAGCGGGAGTCTGCTTTTCCCTCTCCCTCTGCCCCTCCCCCGCTCATACTCGCCCACATGTGTGCTTTCTCTCTCTAAAAAATAAAATCTTTTTTTTTCTTTTTAAGATTTTATTTATTTGACAGATAGCAGCAGAGGGAAAGGGAGAAGCAGGGGCCCTGCTGAGCAGGGGCCCAATGTGGGACCTGATCCCAAGACCCTGGGATCATAACCTGAGCAGAAGGCAGAAGCTTAACTAACTGAGCCACCCAGGCACCCTTTTTAAATTTTTTTTTAAAGATTTTATTTATTTAAAATATAATTTTTTTAAATTTTTTTTTTTTTTTATTTGAGAGAGAGAAAGAGCACAAGCAAAGGGAGCTGCAGGCAGAGGGAGAGGGAGAAGCAGGGTCCCTGCTGACCAAGGAGCCCAGTGCAGGGCTGGATCCCAGGACCCTGGGATCATAACCTGAGCCAAAGGCAGACGCTTAACCAACTGAGCCACCCAGGCGCCCCTAATATAGAAAATCTTAAAAAAAAAAAAGTAGACTTTAAAAAATGTTAATTAATGAAAGGAAAACTTGTTTTTCCAAATAATGAAATGTACTATAAAATGACAGATATTAGGAGTATGGCATTAGCATTAGGATACAGAAAGAGATCAATGAAACATAATAGTCCAAAAACAAAGCACTTCATATGAGATTCTAGTATATAATTCAAGAATAATTTAGAATGAAGTGTAAAAGGAATGTTTATTAATAACCTTGTCTTCCTGATACTGATGTAGTTTTTTTTTCATTATCCGTTCTACTGTTCTTGTCCTTAAGCAATAATTTTCATGTCTAATAATTCTTAGATTGCTCATTTTTCTTCATGTCTGTGCCTGTTTTTTAAGGTAGTGTGTTAGCAAATCTTAAAATGTAAATCAGAGTATCTTTTCAGTAGAGACTACTTCGTGTGAATTCTCAGGTTGTTACCACTCTTAAAAATCACTGAGGGTTTTTATTTGCTCTGAAATGTCTTGAAGTTTATATATCCTAATGGAAGACAGGCTGGTTTGTCCAGTACAGATAAGTTAAGTGAGGTCTTTAAGAGATGATGTGGACCACTGTTGAAATATTTATTTTCAAATAAAAATCTGAAAAATGAGTTTTAAGACTTCTTTTGCAGCTTAAGGAATCAGTAATTTATCAGGGAGTGGAACTAGAACTCTAGGGAAACAGGATCAGCTAAATAGGCAAGTTCTTTTTTTTTTTTTTTTAATCCCCAATTCCTGTCCATAAAGCCTTCTTTTTCTACTTTATAATCCTAAAGCTCCTAAGGCAGCAGCATCACCTAAATTAGCTGACTGGAAAGAGCTGTCATATGCCATGTCCCCCAGTACCATTCAGTAAGCTCTCATTGGCACTTGAAATCTGCAAATACACAGACCTTGCAAATTCTGGCACCAGGTCTGAAACTGGATAAGTAATATGATTATTCTCCCACAAAACAGGTCCAAAGGCCACTCTTCTGTCCATGTAATTCTAAGTTCTGTAATCTTGGGAGATGAGAGGGAAGAGGCCTTCACAACTCAAGAAAGCTGGCCTTTAAGTATATACTTTCAGGAGTTTAAAGGTAAAGGGAGGATGTTCTGATGCATGAGGATAGGTTTGGTTTTCTCCTCTTTAAAGCTTCCTGTTTAGGAGAATGTGGCAAAGATATCTAATTGCCAACATACTTGGTCTCTCTGTGCTTCAGCTTTTATATCTAATGATCAGAATCATTTGGAACCAGACAGGCTAATATTTTACAAAATGTTTAGGATAATTTCTTGGCCTTGTGTCTGGGGAGCAACTATGCAGTGCTTACAAAAATAGACCAGGAACCATGAGACTGGAGTTAATCTCAGCTCTGGCATTTTATATTAATTACTTCATCTTCTTGGCTTATCTACCTCATTTGTAAAATGACAGGATGAAACCATAAGATGGTTTTAGTTATTGAGTTTTTGTGTGATTTCTGTAGTGATGAGCAGGTATTTCTTATAATTAAAGTGTAATATGTCCTGTTTTTATAAAGAATGGAAACTTTGCCTGCTAATACAAAGAAAAGTTAATGCTTAAATAATGACAGTAACTTACTAAAATTAAAGTTCTAAGGCACTGATAGAAGAGATGAATAATATTGTGAGTTCTGTGCTAATAAACTGGGGCCTACAATCTGCATAATTTACCACACCTGAAACTTTAAGAGTAAAATAAGTGGGTTTATTAGTAACAACTCTTTTTGCCCTTGCTAATTTTCAGCACAAGGAAATAATCTCCCTTTTCTACAATTTGATTAGTATAGAATTGCTTAGCCCCTTCCTGACAAAAAAGTAGCCCTTCAATTTATCAGTTTTATTTTTAAAATATTCTAATAGGTTTTTAAAATATTCTAATAGTTTTAGTGTATTAATTCTATTCAATCTTGATTGATAGAATTAATCATTCTTTCCTCAGGTTTGTTTTACTCTTCCCTTTCTACTTTTTGAGCTAAAAATGTTTTTCCTTTATTCTCTTTTTTTGGTTTAGGAATAGAGAGTTTGTTAAGAAATGAGTTTGTCTCACAGTTAAGCTTTTGTCATAGTTTATTAGTTGTGATTACATAAGGGTTTAACTAGTATTAGTCACTTTGTAATTGCAGTTTTTATTTATTAACTTCAACCAAGAGTCATTTTAGGTGAGTGCTTTTAAGTCAAACAAATGAGCAGGAATAACAAAAATGTTTGACACTTTAGTTACTTGTTTTGCTTTATCTCTAGCAAACGTGGACTAATTAATTTCTTGGGGGGAGCAGAGTAAATGAGTAAAGCAAAATATAAATTATGAGTTTCAAGTTATCTGCTCTTTGATATATTTGTTAGCATATTCATTGGAACAAGGACTGTTGTAGCACTTTTTAACTATATAATAAAAATCAGAGCTGGGTCTTATCCACTATATCTTTGCCATCCTCCTGTATCTTTAAGAACATAGCAGTGAGGGGCTCTCCTGGGTGGCTCAGTAGGTTGAGCGTCAGACTCTTGATTTTGGCTCAAGTCATGATTTCAGGGTCTTGAGATGGAGCCCTCTGTGGGGCTCCCCACTCAGTGGGGAGTCTAATGTTCTCCTTCCTCTCTCTCTGCCCTTTCCCCCTGTTCACACGCTCTCTCTAAAAGAAATAAATTTAAAAAAAAAAAAAGACCACAGTGGTGAAAAGTGTTTGAGTGAAACATATTTTGGTAGATTATGTCACTGTTTAGTCAACAGTCCTTTTTCCCTTCCCCTCCATGGAAAAGAGTGAGTGTACCTCCTGACCCATTGATGTTGGCCTTGGCCTCATTGCTTGCTTTGGCTAATAAGATGTGAAAAAACATATACCATACCTGAGCATAAACACCATATGTGCTTCCATGGTTATATTCCTTTTCTATAAGAACAGCATGCCTCAGGTGCTCTTTCTTCCTAGGCCCCAGAATGATAGGCACAGGGAGCAGATCTGAACCTGATCCACAGTCTGGAGCACAGCCATCATAGCCAGTCCATATAACTATGTGCAACAAACAGATGTTTGTCTTTGAAAGCCACGGTGATTGTGGGTTGTTAATTATATAACATCATCACATCACAATCTGACTGAATTAAACCACCCATCTAGGTAAAAGAAAATCAGGAGGATCCAGTGAAAGAACCAACTTAGCCACTGATGGTCTTGCATTTTAATAATTTTGTATTTTAAAATAGCAAGTGTTTTTCTATGTTATATATAAAGCACATTTCTCATACTGTTACTTTACCAGCATCCATTATTTATTTGGCCTATGGCTCTAGAGTCATAGGCCAAATAAATAAGAAAATTCTGTTTCTCAGGCTCATGCAGATTTTTGGCTGTGTTAAAAGTTGCATGTAGTATGTTTGTGTTTTTTTTTTTTAAGATTATTTTTCAGCTGGGTGCCTGGGTGGCTCAGATGGTTAAGCGTCTGCCTTCGGCTCAGGTCATGATCTCAGGGTCCTGGGATCGAGTCCCGCATCGGGCTTCCTGCTCCTTGGGAGCCTGCTTCTCCCTCTGCCTCTCTCTCTCTCTCTCATGAATAAATAAATAAAATCTTAAAAAAAAAAAAAAGATTATTTTTCAGCTCCATTTGAAAGATGTTATACTATCAATGATCTCCTCCCCCTGCCCCTTTTTTTTCCTTCCTTGTTCTTAAGTTACAGGGTGAATTTGTGGTGAAAACTTGGTAAATCTCACCTAAATGGGGTATATAAATGGCAGACCTAGAGTTTAATTCGACTGTTAACCAGTTTTGCATGGAAATCTTCCACTCATGTATGCATTCATTCAGGTGCTATTCCAGATGCTGGTAATATTAAGAATAATATCTCTCTGTATCTTAAGGGGCTTTGCAGTTTGGTGGAGCAGAGAGAAACACAAGTAATTGCAGGAAGAGAAAAGTACTAAGTATTATAGCACCATATAGGTGTAGGAAGACCTCATTTGTATTCTAGGGGAAGATGAAAGGTATAGAGGAGTGAAGGTGGGGTGTGGAAGAGCTGGAGGAGGAAAGCTTGATCTGATTTTTACCTCCTTTTTTGGGATATTACCAGCATATAGCATGTAAATTAAGATTTACAACGCAATGATAAATTTATACTGTAGTATGATTGCCATTGTAGCACTAGCTAATACCTCTATCATGTCACATAATTATAATCTCCTCTAGTGATGGGAACAATTAAGATCTAGTCTTTATAATACGGTTTTGTTGTATAGAACCACTGTCCTGTGTGTTAGATCTCCATGGTTTTTATCTACTAGTTCCAAGTATATACCCTTAAACAAAATCACTCCCATTCCTCCAGCCCCCAGGCCCTAGCAACACCATTCTACTGGTTTTTTGTGTTGTTGTTGTTTTGCATTCATTTTCTTTTAGATTCCACATATAAGAGATATCCTAAATTGTCTGTCTTTGTCTGACCTATCTCACTTATCTTAATGACCTCATGGTCCACCCATGTTGTCACACATAGCAGGATTTCTTTTTTTCTCATGGCTGAATAGCATTCCATTGTGTATATATACCACATTTTCCTTATCCATTCATCCAATGGACACTTACATCATTTCCATATATTGTCTATTGTAAATAATGCTGGCAGGAACATGACGGTGCAGATATCCTTTGGGGATAGTGATTTCATTTCCTTTGAATAAATACTCTGAAGTGAAATTTCT
>NW_028027149.1:0-610 GCF_054177405.1 Leptonychotes weddellii
GCATTGGAAGTTTTTGACATCAGAAGATTTAAAATAATAAATGTTTATTTTATTGATGTTCTTACTATATATTTTTTCCTTTGCTTTTTAAATTAGAGTGCCCCCATACACCCAAAGGTCAAATCATATCATATATTATTTGATTTTTATAGTTAACTTACCATTTCATCTGATGTTTGCTTTAGTATGTGATGTGAGAGGAGTATTTAATTCAATATTTTTGCTACTTAGGCAGACAGTTGTGCTGGTACCATTTATTAAATAACCAACCCATCTCTCCGTGGATTGAAAAGACTCCTTTTCACATCTTAAGTGCTCATGCATCTTAGGGGCCGCTGCAGAGTGACGCGTTCTGCCCTGTGGACAGGTCCATCTGTTCTTGGGACACTGGTTTCATGATTGCAGATTATTATGCACATTCATAAATGGAAGGGCAAAAGCCTGCTCGTTATTCTCATTGTAACAAATTTATTCTTGGGGCACCTGGGTGGCTCAGTCTCGCTGTGTCTCTCTCTGTCAAATAAATAAATAAAATCTTTAAAAAAAAAACCCAAAAAACAAATTTATTCTTTTCTAAAAATTCTCATTCTTTATTTCTTAAAAAAAAAAA
>NW_028027150.1:0-610 GCF_054177405.1 Leptonychotes weddellii
GAGCCGGGGGCCTCACCTGGCATCTAATTGTCTCATCTCCCTGCTGCAGGGCCTCCAGCAGAGCTTGTGACAATCGCAGTGGCCCTGGGGCCCAGCCCTCACCGAGAGGCTAAGCTCAGGACTGGGGATCCCCCTGAGCTGTCACATAGGCTCCTCCTTCCTGGGGCCCTCGGGTCTGACTGGAGAGGCCAGCTAGGCGCCCCTGAGTAGGCAGAGAACCTAGGAGAGTGAGCCGTGCTATTCTGAGAGCCCAGCCTCTAGAAACTCGAGGAATGGGAAGGACAGGGAGGCCGAGAAAGCTTCCTGGAGGAGGGAGCACTGAGCTAGGGCTCGAGGGACAAAGGGACTCCCAGGTGGGAGTTGGGGAAGCAAGTGTGTTGTCCCAGCTTGCCTGGAGGTGGGAATATGTATGTCTGCTATCCGAGTTGAGTGGGGGAGAGGCTGCTCTTCAAGCCCCGGGACCTTGGGGGCTCTCCGGCTTGGAGGGTTGGGCCGGCAGCTGCCCCTCTATCACTTGTGCAAATGGGCCAGTCCCTGTCCCTATGCCCTGGCCCCTCAACTGCCCTCTTCCAGGAAAAGGCCGTCAGCCCGGCCCCTCCTGGGTCATCTG
>NW_028027151.1:0-610 GCF_054177405.1 Leptonychotes weddellii
AACAAATAAGCACATATAAAATTATAAATCACTATAAATGCTCTGCATACAATGTGCAGCTTTTTTTCGACTTTCTTTTTTTAATATTTTTAATTTAATTGCAATTAATTAACATATAGGTATTACCAGTTTCAGAGGTAGAGGTCAGTGATTCATCAGTCTTATATAATACCCATTGCTCATACATCACATGCCCTCCCTTAATGTTCATCACCCAGTTACCTCATCCCCGCCCGCCAGCAAACCTCAGTTTGTTTCCTATGATTAAGAGTCTCTTATGGTTTTTCTCCCTCTCTGATTTCATCTTGTTTTTCTTCTTTCCTCTTTTCCCCTATGATCCTCTGTTTTGTTTCTTAAATTCCACACATCAATGAGATCATATGATAATTGTCTTTCTCTGATTGACTTATTTCACTTAGCATAATACCCTCTAGTTCCATCCATGTCATTGCAAATGCCAAGATTTCATTGTTTTGATAGCTGCATAATATTCCATTGTATATGTATATATATATACTTCTTTATCCATTCATCTGTTGGTGGACATCTGAGCTCCTCCCATAGTTTGGCTATTGTAAACATTGTTGCTATAAATATTGGGGTGCAGGTG
>NW_028027152.1:0-610 GCF_054177405.1 Leptonychotes weddellii
TGTTATAAAGAGCTTCCTGACACAGATATTCAAGTCACATCTGAGAAGACAACTCAGGTGGTCTCTCTTCAGATAGACAATGAGGTTGATATCATATCTCTTTACTTCTCTTCCCATTTTTTTTTTCCTCTAGTAAATTCACTCTTAAAGGGAAGGAATTAGTCAAAGTCTGTCTCCTCTAATAGGGGAAAGATCATTATAAGGCTAATAACAGGTCTGACAACACTAGAGCTGAGGCCGTAAGTTCAAGCAGATAATGAACTAGCTTAGGAAAGATGAAAAGCTCTCTCATCCTAGCAAAAATGGCAAAGCAGAGAATGCTCAGAGTTAAGAAAAATATTTCAAGTTTACAAGGAAAGCAATAGTTGGTAAATAGTTTGAATATTTAAAAATAAAGTTAATACAAGAGGTACTCAGAATTAGAGTAATCAACATCCAATAAACAGTACCTAGATTTAGGTACTTAGATTTTTCCAGTTCCTTTCTGGTTATAACAATATGAGAAAGTTAAGTTCTATTGATAACAATGAATTCTAGTATCAGTGAGACCTAACATTATATATTTACTAAGTATCTGTTTAGTACTTACAGGTATACCCTCAGAGATATT
>NW_028027153.1:0-610 GCF_054177405.1 Leptonychotes weddellii
TGTGTATATATTAAGGGGGAAGGCCTTATCTTTTAGGATGTAGAAACTTGAGGAAAATGTTATGAAAGAAATCAATTCCTAAGCTTTATTCAAATAAATAAGAAGCAATAAGGGTTCTCAATGAAGGCCTTGATATAATTTATATTTTTGTATAACATTATAAGTATGAATTAATACACAAAATGTGGTATATCCATATAGGAATAGTATCTTGAGATAAAAAGGAACACCATACTCAAGACACATTACAATGTGGATAAATCTCCAAAGCATTATGCTGAATGAAAGAAGTGAGACACAAAAGAACACATATTGTTTGATTCCACTTGCATAGAATGTCCAGAATAGGCAAATCCATAGAGACAGAAAGTAAATTAAGGGTTGCCTAAGTTTGGGGGTGGGAACAAGGAATGATTGCTAATGGGCATCGAGGTTTCTTTAGGGGCTGGTGGAAATATTCTAAAATCAGATTGTGGTGATGGTCGCACAACTCTGAATATAATAAACGATTATTGAATTGTGACTTAAAATGGATGAATTTTAATGGTGTGTAAATTTTATCTCAATAAATCTGTTAACATGAAAAGAAGAGGAGTGTGACATTTTCTAG
>NW_028027154.1:0-610 GCF_054177405.1 Leptonychotes weddellii
TTGTCCTGATTATCTTATAAGAAAATCATTTACAGGAAGTTCTCAGCTTCGGGCAGATCTTGGGAATCCATATTGTCAAGTTGCTTTCCAAAAGCTTTAGGCAAATTTGCAATGCTGTCAGCAGTCTTAGAGTACACTAATGACATCATAACTTTTACCGGCAAGGGCTTTGTGTCCTTTTAAAATTTTAGTCATTGAAATGAATGAAAATGGCACCTAATTTATTTTTTCCTTTTTATATTATTAGCAAGTTTGAAGAATGCACAGTTTTGACTCTAAGTCGAATGCAGTTTCAATTCCATATCGTGTTCTTAGATTTTCTTTGCTAAAAAAAAAAAAGAAAAAATTATTTTGTAGTGGTAGGAAGTAGAAGGAAGGGCAGAGGAGAACAATGCTTTTAAAAAAAATTCGTTTTAGGGGAGAAAATTATTTGAGAAAACTATTTCCACAACACATTGCACATTGATAATGCAGCAATGCTTCCAATGTTTCAATTGAATTACTTCATCTCATTCCCCGAGTAAAATCCTCAGTTTCTCTGTTTTCACCCTTGTTCCAAATGCCACATGTTTATTTCCATCCCCATTTCACTTTTGGAAATAATATCCCC
>NW_028027155.1:0-610 GCF_054177405.1 Leptonychotes weddellii
AATTATATTGTTAGCAGGAGTGGAGGAAGGAAAACCAGGATCAAGTTATATATGCTTTAGCAAAAAATGGCTTAAAAATAGAGGTACACTTCTCATGGAAAGAGACTCTAAAAGGGTACATAGGTTAAGAGAAATAGAAAGACTTAAAAAACTCTGACCATATAAAATCTTTTCAACAAAACAGAAAAGACAAGATCTCCAAAGAACCCACCGGTTGCTAGGCTGCATGGGGACATTTGAGTGATAACAGTACCAGTGGCAGGGGATGGGTGCTAGATGTGTGCTGGGTCCTTGGGCATCCCCACGGACAGCATAGAAGATGGGAATGAACCCGTGAGAAGTAGCAAGACTAAAGCACAGAATGTGAAAATGGAGCAAAGGGATTGTTTTTGCTGTTTTGTGTTTAAATTATGTTTCAGCAGAAGACTTGGTGAGAAGGGAGAATCATTGGCTGGGGAAGGTGGTTCTAGATGGTGAAAGAAAAGACCTTGTCCAGTCCCTCTGGCTTCTTCCATCTCTCCAGTGAGAATGTGTTCTTTTTTTTTTTTTTTAATTTTTTTATTCTTATGTTAATCCCCATACATTACATCATTAGTTTTAGATGTAGTGT
>NW_028027156.1:0-610 GCF_054177405.1 Leptonychotes weddellii
GCCAGGGGTACTGAGGGGATAAGGACAGGGCAGAGGAGACCTTTCAGAAGAGCTGGACCTTGTACATACACAAAATACACACTTTGGGTCTATTTTTGAACCATATGAGCATAATGCTGATTTTAAAGTTAAACTAAGGCAAAAAGAAGCAGTACTATGCCCCAGTCTCCTCCTCCCCCTCACTTGAACTTTCTTTCTCAGGGCCTTTATTCAGAAATGTTTCTTTCCTTCAAGCAAGGCCACACATTATTAGGAATTTGGCTCCAAAATGCCGTACCTTAAGAGAATTGTTACAAAAGTTTTTTCACGCTTCCAATTACATGAAGATGGAAGGCAACAACGTTGAATTATACAATTTATGTGTAGAGGCAAGAATGAACACACGATTCACAATTAAGAAGGCACTAGCTTGGGGGCACCTGGGTGGCTCAGTCGGTTAAGCGACTGCCTTCGGCTCAGGTCAAGATCCCGGAGTCCCGGGATCGAGTCCCGCATCGGGCTCCCTGCTCAGCAAGGAGCCTGCTTCTCCCTCTGACCCTCCCCCACTCATGTACTCTCTCTCGCTCTCTCTCATTCTCGCTCTCTCAAAATAAATAAATAAATCTTTAAA
>NW_028027157.1:0-610 GCF_054177405.1 Leptonychotes weddellii
CAGGGCTGGAGGGACGCTTCCCTACCCCCCGCCCCCCACCCCTGCCTCTGAGACTCGCTGACGGCCTTGTGCCAAGGGGAGAAGAGACACCTGCTCTCCTCTGAGTCAGTCGCTGTTTCACTCCTGTCCTTCGGGAGGACTGGTCTCCTGCCCATCCATGGCCCGAGAATGTTCTCTGTCCTAGGGGTATCCAGGTTGGTCTTAAGGCCCTGCGCTGGGGGGACTCCAAAGTGGTCCAGTCCAGGTCCTTATGTATCAAACGCAATACAGACTGGAGAGAAGGGGTCTGCCTTGTCCCCTCAAGGCCTCTTTCTAATGTGTGGCTGGGTATCACCTCTGTCCACTCCATCCACCAAAGGTAATGATCAGGTCTAAGGATGGTGTTACAGGCAATGTCAGGGGACCCCGTGGGCCCCCTGTTAGACTAAGCTTCCTGGGACTGTACCTGAGACCCAGAGAGGGGGGCTGTGTCGCGGGCAGAGAGGTGTGGTCATGGCTCCTTCATCAGACACGTATCCTTCCCAACTGAGTGGCAGTGTGGTGATGACCCCCTCTGTCTTCAGGCCCTGATTTCAAGGCCTGCTCCCTGAGTGTGAGGCCTGAGACAGTT
>NW_028027158.1:0-610 GCF_054177405.1 Leptonychotes weddellii
CATAACTTTATAAAGGAAAATTATCTTGTGTTTATCTAACGGGAAAATAAAATAAATTCTGTTTTCTATTTCCTAAATTTGACAGGACACACAATGCTGATTATGGAGATGTGTGAGTATGCTCACACAACTTTAGGAAATATGTCACAAGAAAAGTGAGATTCTGACCTCAAAATATGTGGAGGTTTCTTATTTTTAATGCAAGAAATGGATATCTACATAATCTTGTATATGGTGATGGTTTTATGACTTTGTATGTCAAAACTTCTTAAGTTTAGCAGAAGTAGAATATTTGTCATATTTTTTAACTATTGAGAGTCACTTAAAAATCTGAATTAATCAGTAATGATCAACACTTAATAGTAATTTCTATTAATGCAAGAGGATGCTTTTTGGTTGAGATAAAGTCATTCTAAAATATTTTGGATTTGTAGGGGCACCTAGGAGGCTCATTTGGTTAAGCGACTGCCTTCGGCTCTGGTCATGATCCCAAGGTCCTGAGATCAAGCCCCTCATTGGGCTCCCTGCTCAGCAGGGGAGTCTGCTTCTCCCCCTTCCTCTGCTCATCCTCTCTCTCTCACTCTCTTTCAAATAAATAAATAAAATCTTT
>NW_028027159.1:0-10607 GCF_054177405.1 Leptonychotes weddellii
GGAGGGAGGGAGGGAAGAGAGATGAGAGAGGGGAGAGGGAGGGAATGATGGGGGTAATGGGAGGGGGGAGAGAGAAAGAGACTGGGGGAGAGGAAGATAGGTTCCACTGCTATTGAGGAGCAGATCTTGGCAGGGCCCTGTGCTGGCCCAGCACCGTCCGCTTCTGAATAATTTCTCCAGCAGAAACTCCATAATTATGGGTAATAACAATCACTCTGATTTGCACTGAGCACCTTTCAGCCTGAGATCTCCAAGTGCTTTGCCAACACTGATTAATTCATTAGGCACACCCGCCTCCCTGGGACAGGGTGACATGACACTCCACCCAGAGCATGGCTCACTCCAGGGTACTCAATAGGTGGCAGTCCCAGCCTGGGCACATGTTGGGCATCCTGAGGTGAGGAGCTGAGGAGGAAGAGCCAGCAGAGTGGCCCCTCTGGCGCTGGAGCCCCCGCTCTGGCTACCCCCTCAGAGGTCAGGGCCGCCCTCTCTGTGCCCCGAGGTGCAGCCTCCCAGTCCTGGCCTGTGAGAGCACCAGGCTGCAGGCGGTCAGGTGCACTCAGGTAGCCTCACCCCAGCTCTGCCCTCAGTCAATGCAGACCTTGGGAAACTCACAAGCATCCAAGAAAGGTTTTTCACCTGTACAAAAGGTATGGGGCCCAAGTCCCAAGGTGGTTGTGAAGCTCCAGGCAGGCAGTGTAGGTGGGAAGGGTTTAGACCTGAGCAGGGCTGTGCACAGGGAGGGCATCCCGTCCCCTCTGCCTGCCAGCCTGTGGGAAAGGGGGCCAGAAGGCCACAGACAAATGCACAAGCTCTCCCTTCACAACTAGGACCCTCCTCGGTCCCCTTCAGGAGCATGGAGATGCCCCTCACTCCAAAGAGCTCTCAGCCCTGCCCCTATTGCGCACCCCAGGCCAGGGCCCACACTGGCCTAGTACCAGCAGCCCTAGGGATTTGACCAGGAAGGAAGAGGTTTCCCGGCAGGCCAGGCTCAGAATCAAGGCCAAGAAGGAACACTGGGGGCAGCAGGCTCTAGTCCCAAAGCAAGGCACTCCCCACACTCCCAGAGAGTGGCCAAATCCAAGGTCATCTCCTCCCATTCCTGACAATGCCAAGGGGCAAACTGAGGCACAGGGGGCAGGGAGGGGGGTGAGGAACTCAGGCTTCGAATCAAATCCCACGCCCACCATTTATTTGTGCCATCACCTTGAGTGAATCACTGCCTCCCTGAGCCTCCATTTCCTGATCTGGGAAGGGGTGTAATAATACTATCCCTGGGCTAACAGCATGGCCCACTCTGTAGGTGTCAACAAATAGAGCTGTTACCATTAATTACGCTGTAGTCACACTTTTCTATTTAACACCTTCCCTAAGGTCACATTGAAAACTCCACAATTAGACCCTCAGTTTCATGTCACCAATATTTACTGAGGTTCTACTATGTGCCAGGCATTGTGCTGCCCACCTTTCTAACTCTTCTCTTTTGCAAGAACCCCGTCCCCAGCTGGCTGGCTTCCTCCCTAGCTCCTCCACACTCTTGCCTCCTTCCTGATGCCAAGCATTTGCTCTTGCTGTTTCTTCCACCTGGACTGCCCTCCTTTCTCCCCTCTACAAAACTGAATCCCTTTTCAATCTGCCAAGGCCTGCTCTGGCCCTGTCACCTCCAGGGAGCCTTCTCTGATAGTCCCAGTGTGGTTTAACACTTAACCCCTCCCAAGTTCCTCCTCCCGTCTCTTGGGTGGGATCAGGGGCTCCTCCAGGGCTAGGAGGACAGGCCTCTTCCTATCCTGTCTCCACAACATGGCATGGTCCCCACCTCTGCTGGGCAGGTCTCCCTATCCATACCTATGGCCCTTACAGCCTTGGGGAGTGGGGCAGGAACCCAAGCCTGGGCAACGTTACATGTTCAGGGCCCTGCTGCCTCTCTCCTTGGCCAAACCATCCTCCCTTACCCCTCTCCCACCAGCGTCCCTGTCTCAGGGTCAATTTCTCCTGGACGCCTCTCTGGCTCCCAGCAATCATATTGGTTCAATGTTTGACACCATGTCTTCAAGATGGTTTTCTTGGGCAGTCTGTCTATAGGTCCTTACTCTGGTCTAACAGGACAGGAGGTTTGAGCCCTGAGAACAAAAGTGGCCAGACTGGGCTCAGCAGACATTGACCATACGTGGGAGTTGGTTCCAGGGATGAAACATCACAGGAAAGGGACGTCCACTCAACCAGATAAAACTGACATGGGGGTGGGAGTACTACATAGGTGCAGGCTGGGCCCCACTGGGAGCCCTTTCCATCTTTATGCCTTGTTCCTCATCGGTCAATGGGGAGATTATATAGACCAAGTCAAGGTGGTTTTTGACCTAAAAATACCATATAGGTATTAGGGTCTCATGGTGTCTTCCTGCAGGGTGTCTTCAGGGAAGTCTTCTATCTCCCCCACAACAAGGGTCCTCAGTGTACCCTGAGCAGCAGAGACGTCATGTCGAGTCCCCAAAGGAAAGGACAGAGGGTACGGAGCCAGGGTAAAGAGGAGCAGCAAGGGGTCGAGTTGCCCTAGAGAAGAAGGAGGAAGAGAAGAAAGACAGCCACAGACCTCTTATGAGCAAGGGCTGGCTAGCATTGCCCAGAACCCGGGGCTCAGCCCCCCACCCTGGCACAGACGCCAGGGCACCCGGCCCCTGGTAAGGAGCCCAATCCCCAGCTCGTTAGCCAAGACCAGCTCGTTAATCACCAGGGGCTGCCTCTCCCTGCCCTGGCTCTGTCAGGCCATAATAATATATGAATAACATTCATTTATTCACCAACTTCCCACTCAGGGAAAGATATATGGCGTTGTACAAATGGATTTATCCTGACACCCAGCTTTCAGCAAAGTGAGGGTAATTTAAACATTTATGTCAAAGGCTTGCCCCTCCCGTTCCCTCCCCATTTTTTTTAACGGCGGGAAGGTGAAGGATGGGAGGAGGGTTGAAAATGCACAAGCCTGCACGGGGTGAGGGGTAGAGGCGACAGAGAGGAAAAGGGATCTCGGCTGGCTTTCCCTCTGGCCTCACCCCCACCATCCATAATGGCCTGGTCTTTGAAATGGAATCAACACAAGTGGGTGCAGAAGCAACAGCACTGAAATGGGGGGGATCCCAGCGTCCTGCTCTGCCACTTTCTGACCGTGTACCCCTGACATGCCCATCCTCCCTCTCTGGCCTTCATTCCCTTGTCTGGGGAGCAGAGGGCCAGGCAAACTAGACACTGTCCAGGTCCTCTCCGGCTGCTGGAGCTGGGTTCTTCTGCCCTCTCCTGGGCATCTCCTCACCCCCGTGGTCCATTTGTGGGCTACGGGGAGAGAGAGGAGAAGCCCGGCTGGGCTCCGCTGCAGACGGTCATCAGCTGTGGCCAAGACAGCCAGCCTTCCAGGGAGAGAAGCTGAACCGGAGGGAGTTCAGCGCAGGCTGGGGCAGTGAGGGGAATAGCCAGGCGTCGTGCTCCTCAAGAGCACAGCCTCTGGGGCGAGATGCCTGGACTCACATCTCTGTTTTCCCATCTACTGTGTGGACCTGGCTGATTGCTTACCCTCTCTGTGCCCCCATTTCCTCACCTGAACACTGATGACATGCGCGCCTACCCCACAGGGTCTGTGGGAGCATCAGACAGGGCCGGCATCCATGAAAGCCCCTGGCACCATGCTTGGCACAGAGAAGGAACGCAGACAATGCCAGCATCACCATCATCAGAGACAGACAAGGAGGAACGGAGGGAAATACCTGGGTGAGGTCAGTCTGACCTGAGTCTCCCCAGTGCTTATCCCTATTTCCGCTCAGGCCCAGACCTGTCCCAGCTGTCCCGCGGTGGGATCTGCTCCACTCAGCCCATAGGAGCCCACCAGGCCCCTGAACGAGGCAGCAAGACTTCTTTTTGCTACAGACTGAGACCAAAGCCCCCCCACACACACAATGAGTAAGATGCAAAATCAGGGCCTTCTCTGAAGCCCCGGTAAAGCACTTAACAGCAGGGTAGGTGAGAAAGAAGCGGGCAAGGGGTGGGGGGCAGGGGACAGACAGGCAGCCTATGGAAATGAACTGCCCCCGTGTGCACACACACATACACACACACGCTCCCACACACCACCTTTCCCATGGCTTCCTCTCCCCTCTGTGGCCTCTGGCCTGAGTTTACAAGCCCCTGGCTGCCCCCAGGACCCCCCAGCCCCAGAGTGAGCTGGCACGGAGGAGACGTACAGGCTAGAACCGCCCTGCTTAGATCAAAGGCCAGAGGGCAGCAGGGAGGGAGGATAGCCACCCATCAGGCTCACAAACTCCATACTGCCAGGGCCAACTTGGCCCAAGTGGGCCTGGAGCACGGATGATGGCCAAGTTACCCTCAGAGCCCCCGTTTCCTCTGCTGAAAAAAATGGAACTGGGGCGCCTGGGTGGCTCAGTCAGTTAAGGTCTGCCTTCGACTCAGGTCATGATCCCAGGATCCTGGGATTGAGCCCCCCCACCCCTTGGGTCAGGCTCCCTGCTCAGCAGGGAGTCTGCTTCTCCCTCTCCCTCTGCCCCTCCCCATTGCTTGTGCGCTCTCTCTCTGTCAAATAAATAAATAAAATATTTTTCAAAAATGGAGTTAATGACACCAACTTCACAAGGTGATTGTAAAGATTAAGTGGGGCCTGTATGGAAG
The DNA here is from genome assembly GCF_054177405.1 of Leptonychotes weddellii. Classification (NCBI taxonomy): domain Eukaryota; kingdom Metazoa; phylum Chordata; class Mammalia; order Carnivora; family Phocidae; genus Leptonychotes; species Leptonychotes weddellii. The sequence continues at coordinate 4,672 of NW_028027159.1, forward strand.
CATCAAGCCCAGCGCCTGGCACACAGTAGATGCTCAAGAGGTACCCCTCCCCACTGAGGCCCCTCCCCTCACTCTGGAAGTATAGGGGACACTGAAAGCAGCTTTCATCTCATGTCCCCCTGGGACAGGAGACCCCCTCAGACAGTGACGGATTGGAGCCAGCGTCTGGGGAAAAAGGTACCAGCTTATGTGGGGGCATCAGTTTCTCAGAAATCTTGCTCTAATTGCGTGTCCTATTAAAACACACTGATTGGTAACACTGCCATTTTAATAGAAGAGTTCCTGTGTTATTTATAAAAGTCCTAACTGAACATATGTGCTGGACCCCCCTTCCCTGGCCACGCCCTTGGGGAGCCTGGCATCTGAGCCCCACCCTATCACCAGGACACCACTGATGGGACCCAGGAAGTGGCCACACCCCAGAAAGTGACCACCAAGTCTTAGAAGCCCCCTCCTTCCCCAAGCCTGGGTGACAATTCTGAGGTAGCTTATTTTCCTTAAAAGGGAGCTTGGCAGTGACTCACGCCTGTCTCCCCAAAGCAGCCTGCTTCTGTGTTGTCAGTCAAGCACACATTCAGGACTCCTTCACCCCATGGTGGGTGGAGGGCGCCCACTGGGGTTGAGGAGAGGAACAATGAACAGTCCAAGCTGGATATGGGGAGGGTCAAGGAGGTGGTGTGAGCCTGGCCACTGAGGGTGTCCCAAGCCCAGCCCCCAGCCCCCACCCAGCAACCCCAGCCTGGCTGGGTCTGTCTGTAAAAACAAAGGTTGGGCCATCCACAGGGGTTACAAACTGGCCACCAAGCTCAACTCTTCACCTGCTCAGCGGTTTTTAAAAGATTTGAATCAGCTGCCAATTTTTACCAATCACGTAGAAATCTGGATTTCTGGCTCCTCTTGGAAAAATCTGATCTGGCCACACAGGGCCTACATTTCCATGTGGCAATAAGCCAGGAACTGGGGATTCTGGTTCCCCACAGTCCCTACCCGGCCTGCTTCACTCATTTCCATTCCCAGCCTGGCCTCTGGGAGCTGGAGACCCCCAGGCATTGAGTTCTGGGGTTCCCAATCTCTAAATCTATATTAAGCCTCCTGTCCTCAGCCTGGGGCTGGGGAAAACGAGGCACAGGAGAAAGAAGAAGTGAATACCTCTCAGGGAGGGGGGTGAGGGGGTAACCGGCCTCACAGCTGGACCCAAATTGGGAATACAATCCAGGAACATACAAACCACAGAATTTATTGTAAAAGGTTTTATTTTGTTGTTGTTAACAAGTTTCCATTTTTAATTCATGCCATTCTATTAAACCAAGCATTTACTCCCATGTATGGGGTGGGACAGTGCTCTGACCCGCCACTCAACCGTGAGGGACGAGGCCACAGCAGCCCAGTCCAGACACAGGCCTGCACGCGATCAGAGACTGTCCTGATACGTACAGGAGCAAGGATGGACGTTCTCTGGTCTCAGATTTAGGGATATAATAACTAGTTTAAATGGTTGGAGTTGTGGGGCGCCTCGGTGGCTCAGTCGTTAAGTGTCTGCCTTAGGCTCAGGTCATGATCCCGGGTCCTGGATCGAGCCCCGCATCGGGAAGCCTGCTTCTCCCTCTCCCACTCACCCTGCTTGTGTTCCCTCTCTCACTGTGTCTGTCTCTGTCAAATAAATAAATAAAATCTTAAAAAAAAAAAAAGGTTGGAGTTGTTATTGTGCAAACATACGTAATGAGCTAAAAGCTTTTTTTCTGCTATGATTGTGCTCTTTCTGGTTCAGATATCTACATCCTAGAAATACCATTAATCTGGCCCCGGTCAGGTACAAGACACTGGAGGTAAATAATCTTCCAACGTAATTAAATGCTAGAAAGAGAGATTCCGACAGGGGTTCTCAGAAGGAAGGGCACTAATGGCTGGGGGAGCCCAGGCAGTTTCCTGGCCTCAGGGCATGGAACCAAGTCCCCCAACTAGCTGCCTGTAGCCCTTTGCCCAAGAACTCCCCCCAGGACAGTGATGTCAGAGGAAATGACCAGAAGGAGCTTCACTGAGGCCCTGCCACATGCCCAGCCCCTAGAGCTTCCATTTGCAACAATGGCCTCTTTGAGCCTCAGTTTTCCCATCTGCAAGGTGAGCATAAGTGATGGAGTGAGGTCTGCCTGGGCAGCAGTGACCAGGGACTAGGCTTCTGCTTCTACTTACCTCATTCCCCCCAAGAAAAGGCCCATAGGCCGCCTGAGACCCTGTTCTAGGCTATGCCATGTGACCCCAGGCTGGGCCCTGACCCATTCTGGCTTCATGCCCTCATCTGTCTTTTGAGCCCTAGAACTTGATGATCCAGCCTTGAAGTCACCTGGGCATGTTTGGCAGTGGCCACAACAGCCTGAGGCTTCCTGGTACCTGGGGGTGAAAGGGAACAAGGAGAGGGCCAAGGCAGCACTGGGTGGCCTTGCTAGGTGAAGGCAGAGTGGGCTGAGGGGTGGGTAGAGGCAGTCACATGAGGATAGGGAGTGCAGGCCAGTGTTTCAGCCCCCTTGTGGGGTGGTGGTCAAGACTGGATGGCACATACCAAGCACATCTTATGCTCAAAGACTCAAGTGCAAAGGCAAGATAGAGTCTCATAGCTCCAGAGAAGCAGGCCTGGGGCAAGCCTCCTCTAGGAAGCCTACCCTGACCACCTTCCTCCCTGGGCGGGGACCCCACTCCCCACAAGCCCTCAGGATAAGTAAGATGGAGGAAGTGAGGCCATGAGAGGAGCAGACACCTGCCCAAGATATGGAGTCTCCAAACCTCCTGCGCTTCCGGCCAGGAAATCTGGAATGGAGGCTGAGAAAGCAAAACCAGATCGGGAAAGCACTTTGGGGAAGGTACACAGTAGTCAAGACATCAACCACGAGGTCTTTGCCCCAGCAGCAACCCCCATCCAAACCCAGATCTCTCATCTACCTGGTGAACACCTTTCTACTTCTAGCACTCATTCCTAGGCCCCCTCTTCCACGAAGCCTTCCCTGACCCACCACCCCAAGAGACATACCACTTCCTCTGCTGGATCACCCTCTGGCCAAGCAGCCCTGTACACTTCTACCTCAGCCCCAGCGGTCTTCACTGCAACATCTGCTTACAGAGCTGCTTCCCCACAGGGCTGGGAGCTCCCTGATGGAGGCACTGGGTCTGACTGCTCTCTGTCACCCCAGTACCAGCTCCAGGACTGTGCCTGGCACAGAGTAGGTACTTAACAGATGTCTAAGGGAGGAACGGAGGACCAGAGGTGAGGAAGCACAGGGAGAATGGCACAGAAAGGGAGGTGCCCATAGGCTCCTGCCCCCCGCCCCCCGCAGGCGTGCCCCTCCCCACCCCGCCCTCGCCTGGTTGGCAAAAGCTGCAGAATTCGGCACAAGTTATAATTAAGACGGGATGTTTGAAGAGAAACATAATCTCCGTTTCCGTGGGATCCGCGGGCACAACAGTAATTAACGTCTCATTAACATTCGCCTAATTAAGCAGTTTATGAAAGTGTATGGATTTGCATACCGCCACACCAAGCTCGCTCAGGCGGCAAAATTAACCCCTCAGGCCCGGCGGGCCAGGAGGCAGCAGGCTGAGTAAGGCCTGGGGAGGAGGAGGGGCAGGGTGGTGACACCAGGCAGCAGAGGCTGGGGGCTGAGGATAGTACCTCCCCGGCCCCACCTCCCCAGCCCCCGCCTGCCTGAGTGGACAGTTCACCCCTCCCCTCACACCTCTGCCCATTCACTGGACCAAGGTCAGAGCTCCTCAAAAAGGCCCTTTTACAAGGAAAGGAAGGTTGCTGGTCCCACCACCCCAGGCTTTTCCTGCCCCCACTGACCACTCCTCCACCATGCTGCTGGATCCCACCCACACCCCGCAGCCTCCATGCTCTCCAGCTCTCTGCTGGGAACAGACCTTCCACCTAAAAAACCTTTTCAGCTTCAGGTACTTCTACCTACAGAGTCTCACTCAGTCCTCCCAGCTCCCTGAGGGCTGTGTTAGCACCATTCCCTTTCTATCCAGGAGGGGAGGCTCCGAGAGGCCCAGACCGCGTCCAAGATCACAGAGCTGGTAAGTGGCAGAACCCCAGGCTTGGTGACCCCAAAGCCCCTTCCGCTTGCCCAGACAGCAAGATTCTGGAGTCATCAACACTGCACTGCGGCAACAACACCATGGCCCCGGCTATGGGAAAAGGCAGGTTGCTCCCTGTCACCTCCCCTGAACACTAATCAACCACCCTCCCCAGGCGCCCCTCAACTCCCAGCCCAGCCGCCTTGGCTGGAATCAGAGTCACCTGTGCCCAGGCCACTGCGGAGGCCTCAGTTCTCCAAAGGAGAAAAAGAAAGGGACCTTTTAGGATGGTGTCAAGGGTCAAGTAAAGCATTTCCATCTAAAGCACTTTGAAGCCTTGAGCAATTGCTCATTAATTATCTTACTCCTTGATCCCTGCTCCCACTGCAGTCCTGCCCACCATTTGTGCACCTGGGATGCCCGTTAACTCTCTGCCCATCCCAAGGGCAAATTAGGACAACTTTCCTCAGTGATGATGTAGCAATATATATCAAGAGCCTGAAAAATGCTCATTCCCAACAAGCTATAAAAAGCCTAAGCCATAAAGGTGAGAAATTTGACTTTGTTACAACTTAAATCATCTGTGTGACAAAAGACATCACAAAGGGAAAAGACAAGCCATAGACAGACGAGAAGAATATACCTGCAGTACATACAGCTGACAAAAAATTTGTTTCCAGGCTATATAAAAAACTCAGCAAATCAATAAAAAGACAAATCGCCCACTTTCTGTAAAAGGCAATGAGCAGAAGTAGACACTTGGTGGATGAGGAGACCCAAAGGGCCAACAAACATGACGAGACTTGCCTCCGCACAAAAGAGTTCCTGGAAATGCCAAGTAAAACTACGAGATACAATCTGCACCACTAAGTTGGTGGGGATCTAAGAAGGCACAGTGCCGCGTGGGTGCTGGGGCTGTGGAGCAACAGGACCTCTCATGCGTTGCTGGGGACTGTGGAAGCAGCTGCAAGCATTTGGAGAAACAATTTGGCCTTATCTTGTAGAGCTGAAGATGCATACAGCCTACCACAGAGCAATTCCAGTCCAAGAGAAACTCTCCCACACAGCGCGCAAGGAGGATGGACAATGCTCACAGCAGCCTTGTTTGTAAGAGTGAAAAGGGGAGAGGCTCTGAATGTTCCCCAGCAGGACAACAGATCAACCGGGATGGGGTGGGGGGGAGACACGTACATATTCCCAGCAGCAGCCTGAGCACATGCATTTGCCTTCACTCCTTTCCAAAACCCCATTACAACAATAAAGGATCTTTTCTGTACATAAATCCGCAAGGACAAAGAATGGAAGAGGAAACAGCAACATAATTTTGGAAGTTGGAAAGCAAATGAGTGAGTGGTAATTGGTTTGGCAGAGCTGAGACAGCAGCGTCCCAAGTCCGGGTCCTATTACCTGGCAGAACCCACCAGAGGCTCAGACGCTGGTGGCACCAGATAGCCCTGGACAGAGGAATGAAGGACTGGTTGGAAGCCTACATAAGAAGCAGGTAGACCCCAAGAGCTTCCGTCCTCAGCTCCACCCAGGGAAGACTGGAGAGACCAGGCCAGACGGAGGGAGGGACCCACGCAGAACACTGACAGTGCATATCCTGATTCCAGGGCTCAGCCCCAGCCTCCCTTTCCCATTCAGTTCCAAGAGGCTCTGCCATCAGGGTTCCCCAGCCCAGGCAGGCCAACCACAGGGAAGCACAGTTGTCGAGCCTACCCACACACAAGGGACGCCAATCAGCCTTTGGTGCCCACTCCTAACTAGGAGCTACCAACTGAGCATTCCCAGACATCTGCCAGACCAGCTCAGGGACTTCGGACCATTTTGGTCAAGGCTGTGGGATGGGGCTGGCACAAAGCAGTTACTCC
>NW_028027160.1:0-610 GCF_054177405.1 Leptonychotes weddellii
GGGGGTCCTGCAGGGGCTCTGCGGGGGCTCTGCGGGGCTCTGCGGGGCTCTGCGGGGGCTCTGTGGGGCTCTGGGCTCTGCGGGGCTCTGTGGGCGCTCTGGGGGACTCTGTGGGGTCCTGCGGGGACTCTGCAGGGGGCTCTGCGGGGCTCTCTGGGGGCTCTGCGGGGGCTCAGCGGGGATCCTGCGGGGGCTCAGCGGGGTTCTATGGGGGCTCTGCGGGTTTCTGCCAGGGCTCTGCGGGGCTCTGCAGGGCTCTGCCTGAGCAGCAGGCCACAGGCTCTCTGCTCCCATCACCTCTCACCGTCTCACGGAGAGTTTTCTTTTTCTGGTCCTTGAGAAGTCACACCTCCCTGCAGTTTCTGGCGAGGAACTTTTACTCATTCTTTAGAAACTTCTCCCTGTTCCTTGAGGTTTAGACTTTTGAAAACCACATTCTAGAAGTTTCCCACACCTTGATATCTCTACATCTCCTTCCCTGTGCTATGGAGCTCAGGACCAACTAACGGCCTAAATGGGAAAGAGACAGAAGTGAATTCCAGGAGAAAAAAAAAATATCCATTAGTATCTTACAATATTCTCCTGCCTTACATTACAACATAATGTAAGA
>NW_028027161.1:0-610 GCF_054177405.1 Leptonychotes weddellii
TTATTCTTTGGACATGTAGGCAATACAGAGCAATGAGAACAAATGCAACACCAATGCTGAGACAAAACAAAACAATCAAAAGGGTCTAAATAAAAATGCATTCTTTGAAAATACCAATATTCTGGTCTATAAAACTCTGCAGAAATTGTTTAACAAACAGTTTCTTATGTAATTTTACTGTTACCTCTCTCCAATGGGTATCTGCATTTTAAGTGTTCTATAATTATATAAGAATATGTTTGCATCCTATAATCATCAAGGAAGATATATTGTTGACTCCCTGAAATAGAATTATGTAGAAAACATACCTTAAAGAGTTGGAAGAGTTTCCTAAGAGAAATTTGAGTAACACAAATTGTCTGAAATAGGCGTGAGGGGAGCTTCCATGACTCACCTATTCTTATAAGATCTCATGTGTAAGTAAAAAATAATAAAATCCCCAAGCTGCTTTAAATATCAACTATTTCAAAACAAAAAGTTTTTTTGATAAATATAAATCATATAATGACATCTCCAATCCTCTATTCTATTTGGGAAATCCAACAGAGATTTAGATATTATTATTTTTAAAGATTTATCTATTTTAGAGAGAGAGAGAAAAAATGTGTGA
>NW_028027162.1:0-610 GCF_054177405.1 Leptonychotes weddellii
GGTAGTACAACTGGAGAGGGCATGGAAGCTCTCTCCCCCTTCCTACTACCTTACCCTATGCATCTTTTTTATCAGGCTGTTCCTGAATAGTATCCCTTTATAATAAACAAGCAACTTAGTAAGCAACTATTTTCCTGAGTTCTGTGAGCTATTTTAGCATACTGTCAAATCCCAGGGTAATAAGAACCTCTGATTTATAGAGCAAGCTGGTTGAAGCCCAGGTGACAAACTGGACCTGTGATTGGCACTTTAAGTGGGAAGGCAGTCTTGTGGAACTGAGCCCTCAACCTGTATGATCTGATGCTATCTCCAGGTAGATAGTGTCAGGATTAAATTTGTAGGATGGGAAATGTGTGTCCACCAGAAAGTGGGAAAATTTCTTGGTGTGTGTTTGTGTGTTGGACAGAAACAACCCCCACAAATTTGGGCAGCCTGAGTATGCTGTGAATAGAAAGAAAAAAATAGGTGTTTTGTTTTTTTCTCTCTCTCTTTTTAAAGAAAGGCAGACTAAGATGTCCATTGACAGATGAATGGATAAAGAAGATGTGGTATATATATACAATGGAATATTATGCAGCCATCAAAAGGAATGAGATCTTGCCATTTGCAA
>NW_028027163.1:0-610 GCF_054177405.1 Leptonychotes weddellii
CCACATTATTGAGGGTAATTAAATGTTATCAAAACTATGCCTTCTCTTCTTTAAAAAGTGACAGCAGTTATAAACTGGAAATTCACTTAAGAAATACCAAACCTCATCCACAAGCATAACTATACTAAGTGAAACAGTAAGGTATGTTTTACCAATTACATTTGGCAAAATTTATAATTTGGTAATATTTATTTTTTAAGAGAGTTCAGTGATCTTTGAGTGTAAACGACAGTTGTATTTTCCCCTTCGGCTTGTCCCTCCCCTCTTTAGATTTTTTTTTTTTGTTGAACTCAGATGTGTGTCCCCTTTGGGAATCAGACCTTATGACTCATCTTTGGAATTCTGATGCCTAGATTTGTTCCTGCCTCCCATGTTTATTCACTGAATGAACTGGGAATAAGCAGACCCTTTCTTGAGTCTCAGGGGTCGGCGAACTTTCTTAGTAAAGGGCCAGATGGTAAATATTTTAGGCTTTGTGGGTCCCATGGTCTCTGTTGTAACTACTCAGCACTGCTGCCCCAGTGGGAGAGCGAGTAATTGGTGTGGCTGTGTTACACTAAAGCTTTATCTGTCAACACAGGGTGGCCCGTGGGGCCTAGTTCTGCCTTAA
>NW_028027164.1:0-610 GCF_054177405.1 Leptonychotes weddellii
AAGCCGCCACAGATGGGACAGAAAGGAGTGGGTGTCGCTGTGCTCCCAGCTCTGAAATTGGAATTTGGTATGATTTTCACGTGTCATGAAATAGCCTTCATCTTTTGATTTCTCCATTATTGAACAGCGTTAAGTGCACTCTCGGCCCGTGGGCTACGCAGAAACAGACGACAGCTGAGCTCTGTGGACTCCACGCTGGGCCAGCGTCGGGTCTGTGCTCCTGCCGTCAGACCCACCTCTGAATTCCAGCTGAAGGCAGGTGACAGCCTGCCTGAGCCTTGTCCTCATGTGGAGGACACGCTGTGGGATGAGCTCCCGCAGGTCAAGGCCAAGCACAGTGGGCAGAACTGATTGGGCAGCCAGGAGGCAGGCTGCCCTGGGCGGAGGGTCACAGCCGGGGCCCGGCGGGCAGGGCGCTGTGTCACCTCCCCCTTCCCAGGCGGGTCCTGCTGCACCCAGGGCAGTGGTGGTGGCCAATCCATGGACACCCTGAGGCGAGGGGTGAGCAGACTACACACCAGCAAGCTGGATCAAAGCTCTCCCAGCTGGGATTTCTGGTCCTGCTTATGCAAACCTTGCAGCAGACATTCGGCCCCAGCCTTTAGAGATG
>NW_028027165.1:0-610 GCF_054177405.1 Leptonychotes weddellii
ATGCCTATAGTTTACCTCAGCATATATTTGAATGTTGCTAAAAGAGTAGATCTTAAAAGTAGACTTAAGGGGTGCTTGGGTGGCTCAGTCGATTAAGCATCCAACTCTTGACCTCAGCGCAGGTCTTCATCTCAGGGTCATGAGTTCAAGTCTTATGTTGGGCTCCATGCTGGGTGTGGAGCCTACTTATAAATAAATAGATAAATAGATAAATAAATGCATAAATGTAGACTTTAAAATATAGTTTACTATACAATATTGTATATTCAAATCTTTCTAACAGAGCAGATCTTAAAAGAGATCTTAAAAAAAAAAGTAGATGGGGGCACCTGGGTGGTTCAGTCGGTTAATCCAAGGACTCTTGATTTCTGCTCAGGTCATGATCTCAGGGTTGTAGGATCAGGCCCCGCTTGGGGCTCTGCGCTCAGCGTGGAGTCTGCTTAAGATTGATTCTCTCTCCTCTGCCCCTTCTCCTGCTCACGCTCTCTCTTTTTCTCTCTAAATAAATAAAATCTTTAAAAAAAAATTAGATCTGGGGACTCCTGGGTGGCTCAGTCAGTTGAGCGTCCCACTCTTGGTTTCAGCTAGGGTCATGATCTCAGGGTCCTGA
>NW_028027166.1:0-610 GCF_054177405.1 Leptonychotes weddellii
TCGGATTAGCCTCCAGCAGCACCGACTTCGCCCTCAGCCTCTATAAGCAGTTGGCTTCGAAGACGCCCAATAAGAATGTCATCTTCTCCCTGCTGAGCGGCTCCATCACCTTGGCCTTCCTCTCCCTGGGGGCCCAAGGCAGCACCCTGGCGGAGATCCTCAAAGGCCTCGAGTTCAACCTCACAGAGACCCCCAACGCCGAAATCCACCGGGGTTTCCAGCACCTGCTGCAAACCCTCCGCCAATCCAGCAAGGAACTGCAGCTGAGCGTGGACAGCGCCATGTTCCTCAGCCAGCAGCTGAGGCTGCTGGAGAAGTTCACGGAAGATGCCAGGGCGCTGTACACCGCTGAGGCCTTCTCCACCAGCTTCCAGGACTCTGCTGACTCCGAGAAGCTCATCAACGACTACATGAAGATTCGGACCCAGGGAAAAACTAGATTTCGTCAAGGACCTTGAACTGAACACAGCCATGGTCCCGGTGAATTACATCTTAAAGGTGAGTGCCTGGCTTGGGGTTTGGAAGGATTCAGAGTTTTAGTTCTGAGCCTTGGGGGCCATTTTCTGTCCTGCCATAGCAAACCGTGTTATTGGGGAAACCACCATAGAGC
>NW_028027167.1:0-610 GCF_054177405.1 Leptonychotes weddellii
CAGATGACCCAGGAGGGGCCGGGCTGACGGCCTTTTCCTGGAAGAGGGCAGTTGAGGGGCCAGGGCATAGGGACAGGGACTGGCCCATTTGCACAAGTGATAGAGGGGCAGCTGCCGGCCCAACCCTCCAAGCCGGAGAGCCCCCAAGGTCCCGGGGCTTGAAGAGCAGCCTCACCCCCACTCAACTCAGATAGCAGACATACATATTCCCACCTCCAGGCAAGCTGGGACAACACACTTGCTTCCCCAACTCCCACCTGGGAGTCCCTTTGTCCCTCGAGCCCTAGCTCAGTGCTCCCTCCTCCAGGAAGCTTTCTCGGCCTCCCTGTCCTTCCCATTCCTCGAGTTTCTAGAGGCTGGGCTCTCAGAATAGCACGGCTCACTCTCCTAGGTTCTCTGCCTACTCAGGGGCGCCTAGCTGGCCTCTCCAGTCAGACCCGAGGGCCCCAGGAAGGAGGAGCCTATGTGACAGCTCAGGGGGATCCCCAGTCCTGAGCTTAGCCTCTGGGTGAGGGCTGGGCCCCAGGGCCACTGCGATTGTCACAAGCTCTGCTGGAGGCCCTGCAGCAGGGAGATGAGACAATTAGATGCCAGGTGAGGCCCCCGGCTC
>NW_028027168.1:0-610 GCF_054177405.1 Leptonychotes weddellii
CTATGAGCACTGAAACGTGGCTGGTATGACTGAAGACTGGTTTTTTAAAATTACATTTATTTTTAATTTTTATTTTTTTAGAGAGAGTATGCACATGTGCGGTGGGGGGAGGGGCAGAGGGAGCGAGAGAATCCCAAGCAGGCTCCACATCTAGCGTGGGGCCCAATGCAGGACTCAATCTCATAACCCTGAGATCATGACCTGGGCCGAAACCAAGAGTTGGACACTCCACCCACTGAGCCACCCAGTGCCCTGAAGACTGAATTTTTAATTGTATTTAATTTTAATTGTTTTAATTGGTATTTAAAAAGCCACATGTGGCTAGTGGCTCCCATATTCGCTAGTGCAGGTGGAAGCTGACAGAGGAGAGAGAGAGAGAAGATAGGCACGTCTCTTGCTGCCTCAGTCTCTCTTGATAAACTCATCCTTTCCTGTATTTTTAAACACGATCTTATAAACTCTTAAATTTGTATATCTAGGTAACTCTCTATTGTGTGTCCCCTGGGGATCAGAGGTTGACGTGCACCCCCAATGGCATTCTTTTGCACCCATACCTCCTCCTCCTCTGTGCTCAATGTCCCCATGGTATTGCCAACTGATCACTTGCCCA
>NW_028027169.1:0-610 GCF_054177405.1 Leptonychotes weddellii
TGTGTATATATTAAGGGGGAAGGCCTTATCTTTTAGGATGTAGAAACTTGAGGAAAATGTTATGAAAGAAATCAATTCCTAAGCTTTATTCAAATAAATAAGAAGCAATAAGGGTTCTCAATGAAGGCCTTGATATAATTTATATTTTTGTATAACATTATAAGTATGAATGAATACACAAAATGTGGTATATCCATATAGGAATAGTATCTTGAGATAAAAAGGAACACCATACTCAAGACACATTACAATGTGGATAAATCTCCAAAGCATTATGCTGAATGAAAGAAGTGAGACACAAAAGAACACATATTGTTTGATTCCACTTGCATAGAATGTCCAGAATAGGCAAATCCATAGAGACAGAAAGTAAATTAAGGGTTGCCTAAGTTTGGGGGTGGGAACAAGGAATGATTGCTAATGGGCATCGAGGTTTCTTTAGGGGCTGGTGGAAATATTCTAAAATCAGATTGTTGTGATGGTCACACAACTCTGAATATAATAAACGATTATTGAATTGTGACTTAAAATGGATGAATTTTAATGGTGTGTAAATTTTATCTCAATAAATCTGTTAACATGAAAAGAAGAGGAGTGTGACATTTTCTAG
>NW_028027170.1:0-10606 GCF_054177405.1 Leptonychotes weddellii
AGAGGAAACAATCTTAAAACTCACATGGAAGAAAGTAGTGACTAAAGTTGGAAACTTAGCAACAGACTGGAAAGAGAATTTTAAAAGACCAAAAACAGCAACTCAAAAATTAGATAAAAACTACTCTAGGAAGATTAGCAGAGAGACAAGAGAAATAGAATTTCCTTGCCTTCCTATTCTTTCAAAATGAGAGTCCAGGCTAAGAGGGACCACAAGGACAGGGATTAGGGTTAGCATCAAGAAACTGCCCAGCTTCTGCCTGCCGGCACCATCCTTTGCTGGTGGTGGGGGGCTACACAAGACTGGACCCAGGATCATACTGTCCTTTGATGAGAGGGCATGTCTCCTAGCCTAAGAAGCTATCTTAGAGGAAGGAATGTTAGGTGACCATGGATGCCCTGAAATTTTGCTCATCAATTTTCAAACTACCTCACATATGCCCAATTTAAGGGCTAAGTGTGTGCGTACTCAGAGGGTGGGGGCCTGGGCCACTGCAAGATTGGAAATGGTATAGAAAGGAAAGTTCCCAGTGTCTGTATGGGGCTGAGAGGTGGTGTGGGGTACACATCAGCTCTAGATCTTTCCCAACACTAAGACTGCCATGGGGCACACCCTGTGGGCACATGGAAGTTGTTAACAAGTCAGTAAGACATTGATATCCAGAAGTTCCTGAGAATTTATCTTTTGTGTCATAGATTGTTCTACCATGTATAATAGTGATCGTGTAAAGCCTTGAGGACAGTGCCTGCAGAACAGGTGCTCAGTTCATGGTAGCTATTATTTTCATTACTGAGACCAAACTAGAAACTTTGGTTTTTACTGTTTAATAAAGAAATTCTCTTTGTTTCTTTACAACAAACAAGCAAAAAGCCCTTAGTCTGAAAAGTCAGTGTAGCGTTCAGATTCTCATCCCTGGAAAATCCTTATCCACATCACCCCCTTTCCCTCATTTGGTGATGAGCTCCTTATGTGGCGATTTGTAGAAAGAGCCACTGCCCAGGGCCATTCATGAGCCAATCTGTTTTTTGTTCCTAATTCTTGAATGAATGTCCTAAATTTCCCTATGTGATAATTTCCTCCACCAGCTCTTTCTTTCTCAGAAATACTATGCTTGCTTTTTGTACATTTGCAGGATAAAAGAAATGTAGACATTTAAATAATAATGTATTTTTAAAGGCATAATGGGGTTAGTTTAGGTAAAACAGGCCATCTCACATCATCTGCAGAAGAAAGCTAATAAGTTTTGGAATTCATTGGGGAACCAGAGAATATTCATTTTTATGAGAGTATTAAGTTTTTATTGAATTACGTCTTCATTCAGGGGACTTTGGTTCATCTACTGAAAAGGGAAGTTTAACTCAGTGATCTTTGGGCTAGTAAAATTTAAACCACAATGAGAATCTTTTGATGAATCAGTTCTTTTAACAAAGACTCTGTTGGGCCAGATATTGGGTGGTGGCTATTGACTTCTACAAATAGCCAAAGCAAGCATGCCCAGTGCCCTTATGTGGCCCAAATGCAGTGGCATGAATGGTGGAAGAAGACTCAGGAACACCAGGTTCTAGTTATGGTTTTACCCTGAATAGTTGAAGGTCCCAAACTTGTCTGGATTTAAGTTTTTTCATCTACTAAAATAAGGGTATAAGCCTATTGGTGATTCCAAAATGCTGATCTGGTATCAAGTTAGTTACTTAAAATTCTCCAGGGGAGATTGTTTTAAAAAATGCACATTTCTTAGCATAAATCTGGAAACAACTTAACTGTCCATCAATAGGGGAATGGTTAAATAAGTTATGGTCTATCCAACCATAAGTGCCTTTTAAAAAGCATAAGGTAGATCCACATGTGTTAACGTAGGAAGATCCCTAAGTAATATCATTAAGTGGAAAAAAAACAAAGTGCAGAGCAATGTGTATGGGAAAATTCCTCTTGTGTAAGTAAACATGCATATATGGGACATAGACTTGTTTATGGTTTTTGTTAGTGAAGGATATACAAAAAACTGTTCAGTGTTTATCTTTGTAAACTCTAACAGCTCTACATATTTAAGGTATTACTAATAACAATGATAACATTATCAGGGCTGATTCCCCTTGCCTGTTCTGATGTCTTGTTTCCTCTGTGACCTTCAATATTGATCTATTGATCCCAGCATGCACTTCTTCCAGGCCAAGGATCTCATCGAGAAAAGTGAGGTGTTTAATCTCCTGAAGAAGATGCCAAAGGGGCTGCCTTACATGTCCATGACTTCGGCAACCTGAGCATGAACTGGCTGGTGAAAAATGTCACTTATAGGCCCCACTGCCACTTCTGTATCACCCCGAAGGGGGCCCTGAAGTTCAAATTTGCTTATCCAACACCCCCCACCCCAGTGCCAGCAGAGTGTTCAGAGTGGGTTTTGCTGGAGAAATATCGAAAGGAGATGCAGAACATCACTGAGTTTGACAATGGACTGCTAAAGAATTTCACTCTGATGACTGAGAACCCCAACGTGGATTATGCAAACCAAAATATTGTCTGGTCCAAGTTTCAAACGATCTTCTTCACAATCTCGGCCTTGTCCACTATGCCCCAGTGTTCAGAGACTATGTCTTCCAGGCCCTGGAGGAGTTCTACCAGGACAATGTGCTCTACCTAGAGCTCAGAGCCATGCTCTTCCCGTTAACGCTTATTTGTGGAGCTCCTACTCTGCTGCTATAGGAGGGGAGGTGGGAAGATCCAAAGGATCTGGACCCTACCATCGGTGGTTTAGAATCTGGTCAGTGTGTCTGGGTGGGGGACTCAGTAATGACACAGCAGTCAAGGCCTGGGGAAGAATTCTGTTCTTGGTAACTTGAATGAGCAGAAAGTGGATCTGCATTTAAATCATATGCTAATTGAGTGATCTTGTGTAAGTAACTTCACTTCTCTGGATCTCAGTGTTCTTACCTTTTAAATGGGATAGTATGACTAGCTATAAAATTTGGCGGTTCTATTTTAACTTGCACATAGTGTTCGTAATCTATTGAAGGAGTCACAGACACACAGAAACACACCCAAACAGAAAAATGAGTGAAGAATGCACATTAACTCTCTGCAAATACTTTAAAGCGCTTTCTTTGCTAGTACCTTTCTATGAGGAACAGAAAAGAAATAACCTGTCCTTGAGATATTTTGTGATCTGGTGTGAAAGATAAAACATATTTGCATGAAACAACTAGAGAATAATATGTGGTCACATTTGAACAGCCCTGGGTTTCTCTCATTGTTATGGAGGTCACGTTAAAATATTACTCACCTGAAACTCAAGAAAACCAGACTCAGCAATAAAAGTAAAACCCAAGTCCCTTGGCCACATTTACACTGATCTGTAAAATAAAGGGTATAGATGATCACTAAGTTCCTTGGCAGCGATAAAATTCCATGATTCTACAATCTCTGAGAGCAGATCCAAACTGAAGAATTTATTTCCCCCTGATACCAGATTCCTCCCTCTTCAGGAGTCTCCATTTCCAATTTAGGACTTTGACAACCCCGTGTAACTCCTGTGCACAAAATTCCCTGAAGATAGAGCCAAAGGGAAGGTCTTACATTAGGTCAGTCCCATTGTTTCTCTTGACTCCACCCTGTCTGGGGAATGCAGTGGGACAGGGAACTTAGCTGGGGGCAACCAGGTGGCTGTCTGGCCTGCCTGCTCACAAAGGCCCCAGTGAGAATGCAGACCAGCACATCACAGGGGCTCTGGGCAGGTCAGACTTGACGCCTAACTTGACCCCTTTGGCAGCTGAAGTCTGATAAAGACGTGATTGAACTGGGGATTTCTTCCTGACAGTTTAACGGATGGCTATAATTAGGGGGCCTGCACTGAGGGTATGGAGATACATAGACTCCATTGTAGGGAGGCTAAAGGTCAAGACCAAAATATGGTATGAAAGAAGCTCAAAGTTTTCCAGTATGAGGGAGGAGTGAGTCTGTAAGGAAATGGGTTTACTGAGCATGACCAAACATACCCATTTCCTATCAATTCCTGGCCCCAGTATTGTCATCAATGGTGGGTCTTTATAGTGGAACTTTGACCCTCAAGTTGTGCCTTCAGAGACTAGCTCTATAAAGGTGGAGCAGAGAAGATGCACTTCTCAGCCTGAGAGGTTATATGTGGCAGATCCCAGAAAGCAATGGACTTTCTTTTCTTCTCCTAGAACACTCTCCCACATGAATAATAACATTGATGATGACAACAATAACCAAAACATGCCTATAGATTTTTAACGTTAAATTTAATAAATATTTGTCATGTCTGTTTATGCTTCACTGTCAAAATGATGATTAATGACAGTGGCTTTAGGCCCAAAACACTTTCTGAGATTTTTAGGCCTTTTTCTTAGAAGCAAGAAGTCACAGTGTGCCAGCCACACTAAGATCCAACTTACAATGATCAAAAATGCAGTGAGTAATGGCAATAATGTCCTCATAAAGGAAAACAACAGCTCACAATTTTGACAGAAACCCAGGAAGTTAGTGAAACTCCCAACCATGTAGGGGTTAGAGGCTGGACTTGAAAATATACTTACCCATTCTCAGCACTAGTAAATTCATTTCCTGGTGAAGTTGGTAAAAACAGACATCTTGAAGGAGATTTATTAATCAAAGAATTAGATAATCCCAGGGTTGGCAGGGATTTTGGAGACTGCAGAGTCCAGAGCTTGCATTGGGTCTCCAATGTTCCTGCCAAGTAGCTGACCCTCTGCTGTAAGGATCTTGGTGACTGGAAGCTCTACCTATTTGCAGTCTATTTTAATTTGGGCAGCCAAACAAAACTCTTCCCAATACTGAGGTAAAACCTGTTTCTCTCCACCTCCCAATGATCAGTTCCACTGTGTGTCCCTTGCGGTCGCATAGAACATGGCCAAGTCCCTCCTATGTAGTAACTAGGCCCAGCTGCATGATTTGCAGGGCCCATGCAGAATGTGGGGCCCCTTGTTACCAAATATTAAGAATTTCAAGATGGTAGCAGCAGCGCATTAAGGTAAGTCCGCAGCCCTTCTAGGTGCAGGCCCCCATGGCTGCTCAGCTAACCACACTTTATGAAACTGCTTGTTTCTGAAAGGCTGCGCTTGGTAGAATGCAAACAGGAAAGAACTTTATTTTTCCTCCACTTTGTGTTAAATTCTTTCTTAATTCCTTCTTCCTTCCTGAAGATCCTATAGAATGTTCTGGTCGTTTTCAGATATTAAAAAGCCAGTGTAGTCTTTTACCAAACTCCAAACTCTTGACAACTACATTTGTCCTCCCCTGTCAAGGCCTGCTTGGGGCTGGGAAGCCTGCCAAGATGGCTTCTCCTCTTTGTCTTCCCCCCTCTGGCCTACTCATCCTTCCTGTTCTTCATGTTGCCACTGGTTCCTTCAGGGAGAAAGGTGGAGGGCAGGAGGGCTCTCCTAACTTGATGGGTGCAGATGTGACCTGGCCTAAGCATCCTTGGTGTTGAGAACCCAAGTGCTTCCTCTTTCTCTCAAGGGGACGTTTCCAGGTTCCTCTGAGCCCCTCACACTGGGGGCTTTCCACAGCAGTTTTCAGATGGGGGTGCTGCCTCTCTTGCTGGCTGCTTAGGACATTCTCCCTGCCCAGGATGGGTGGTTCACCTCAATCTTCTTCTGTTGGGGTCAGCCACCCTGCACCCCTCCCCACTTCAGTGGCCCCTTGGATAGAGTTTTTCAAGCTGCTTCATGGCTGGACTCTTCCTTGGGGGCCATATTTGGACCTTGGAAAACATGTATTTTTGTCCTGCCTTTGGCACAGTGCACTTCAATAGAGCTTTCTCCTCCTTCTGCCGACATAGCCTCCCCCACCCCCAAGCCCTAGCCTCTTTCTTCCAGACTTTCTTCCAAATGTGAGTCAGATACCAGCTCCACAATCCTCCCTCATTCCAAGGGACATGTGTCAAACGTACTGGGAGGTTCTTTGAAGTTCCTCTTGGTTGGCCTGAACTGTGGAGAACTTCAGCACACAGCTTTTTCCTAGAAAAACCTCACATTATTTTTCCTCCTAATGGATTCCTAATCTTTCCTATCATCTGGAGGTGGGTGATGGGCTAATGCAAGCAGAAAAAATCTTGGCCAAGCACCTTGCTTTAAATTTGGGGTGTTGACACCTATTGCATGTAGTGTGAGGCTTCAACAGAAATTGAGATGATAAGAGATGTCCCACTTTAACATCCTGTTACACAGTGATGTGCCATGAAGCATTTGAGGATAACTACCGCTAGGGATTGAGTGTGTTCCCCCAGATTCATATTCTGAACCCAACCCCCAATGAGACTGTACTTGGAGATGGGGCTTTCATAGAGGTAATTAAGGTCAAATGAGATCATAAAAGTGGGGACCTGATCCAATAGGATTAGTGTCCTTGTAAGAAGAGAGTAGAGAGTTCTTTCTCTCTCTCCACCATGTGAGGACACAGCTAGAAGGCAGCCATCTGTAAACCAGGAAGAGAGCCTTCACTGGGACCCAAATCAGCCAGGCAGGTACCATGCTCTTGGACGTCTAGCCTCCAGAACTGTAAGAAAATAAATGTCTATTATAGAAGGTACCCAGATAATGGTTTTCTGTGAGGATGGCCCAAGAAGACTAAGGTAATACTTTCCTGAGTGCTGCCTTTTTAATTTGGGCATATACTGTTCCTGAGGTCTTTCCCAGAAAAGCCACATCTGTCTGCTCACTTCTCTGAATGGGCTCCAGTTTGTTTGCCTAGCAGAGTCACATCTTCCACAGCAACTGGGCTCTAGCAGAAGATAAAAATGTGTTTAATTGCCTCACCCATGGAAACCTCTTTAATTGCTTATTAAATATAAATATGTGATATGAAATAAGAGATGATGATGATATAACTAGGCTTGTTCTCTTCTCAACATTATTTAGATGATTTTTGACTCATTTATTTATTGTCTTATTTTCTCTCTTGTATCCTTGCTGCATTTTTTGAACACAAGTGCAGAACTTATATTTACAACTCTTTTAATTGATTTTCTTTCAGATTCAGTCCTTTTTCTAATATTCATTGATTTATCCAAAAGTGTTTATTGATCTTAAAGTATCTCCTCACACAATACTTATTAATTGCAAAGGGAAAAATAGTAATTTTACAGTAGAAAACCTGGCAGACACCACCTTAACCAAATGATCACCATTAGCATTGCAGGGATAAGATACATGAACCTCATGTACCACCTTATAGGATGCATGGAGAAGGACAAAGCACCACTCTGTGGTTTTCTTGCCAAAAATATATAACCTCCATCTAACCTTGAGAAAATGCCAGACAGACCCAAACTGAGGAACGTTCTATAAAATAACTGACCAGAAGTCTTCAAAAGTGTGAAAGTCATCAAAGACAAAGCACGACTGAGAAACTATCTCAGATTGTAGGAGATGAAGGAGACATTACAGCTAAATGCAACATGGGATCCTGGATGGGCTCCTGGGTGAGGAAAAGGACCCTGTGGATTTGATGCTGACACCAATACGAGTGTGTGTTTTCCACACCACCAAGCAATTAACTCAGTTCTGACATTATCTACCTGGAGAGAGCATCAGATCCCATGGGTTAAGGGCTCAGTCTTACAAGGTACCCAGACCCTTCCACCAACCCCCCACACACTTCAAACCTTCAGATGTCAATTACAAGTCCAACTTGTCACCTGTGCTTCTGACAGTCGGGCAATAGTTTGGAGGTTCCCAGGACCCCCTCCTGGGTTCCATTAGTTTGCTAGAGTGGTTCACAAAACTCACAGAAACATCTGCTTACATCTAGCAGTTTATTATAAAAGGATATAACTCAGAAACAGCCAAATGGAAGAGATGTATAGAGCAAGGTATGGGGGAGGGGTATAGGGCTTCCATGCTCTCTCCATGCAGCCACTCTCCCAGCACCTCCGTGTTCACCAGCCTAACAGGTCTCCAAACCCACCTTTTTGGTTTTTATGGAGGCTTCATTACATAGGCACAATTGATTAAATCATTGGCCATTGGTGACTGAACTCAATTTCTGGCCCCTTTTCCCTCCCTGGAGTTGAGGGGCGGGGACTGAAAGTTCCAACCCTCTAAAGACATGGCAACCAGTCTCCATCCTTTGGTGACCTCCTCCTTTGCAAAGGTCATCTCATTAACATAACAAAAGGCACTTTTATTGTTTTCATCAGAGGAAATTCCACGGATTTTAGGAGCTCTGTGCCAGGGATGGGGATGAAGACCAAGTATATGTTTCATATTATAAATCACAATCTCACAGTGGGAAAATTGGTAAAATTCAAGTAAGATCTATAGATTACTTAAAAGTACTGGACCAATGATATCTTGTTTTCAGTAATTTTACTATGATTTTATAAGATATTAACATAAGAGGAAGATGGGTGAAAGATACACGGGAACTTTGTACTATTTTTGCAACTTTTCTTTGAGTCTATCATTTCAAACTCAAAGGTTAAGTAATATATTTACTGAGTATCTACTCTGTACCATTCTCTGAGCTGGGGAGACAGTGGTGAATTAGACACAGACTCTGCCCTCAGAGGCTTAGAGCTTGGTCCGCAACAGGATGAGTAAGCATGCATTTTTGGTAGGACATTAGGTTGAGACAGGTGTATGCACACAATGCAATGAAGAGCTCATAAGAGGATCAGAGAAAGCTGAAAGCAACATCTAAGCCAAGCCCCAGAGTTTGGGTAGAAGTTACCCAAATAAAAGAAGGGCCTGTGGAAGAGAGATGTGGGGAAGCATCTAGGCAATGGGGATAAATTGTGCAAAAGCTGAGCCCTTTGTGGAAATGTGTTCACTGCAGGGCAGGAAGGGCTTGCTGTGTGTGTGACCTGGGGGAGGTGAGGGAGGGTGTTCACGATAGTGAACAGTGAGGGTGGAGCGGTAAGTGGGACCAATTCATGAGAGGCATCCTAAGGCCCTGTTGAGGATTGGGGAACAGGAAGCCATTGAAGAGTTTCACATAGGGTTTTGAAATGAGAGTTAAGATTTAGGAAAAGCACTCTGGCTGCTGAGTGACTGACTGATCCAAGACCAGAAGAGGCTGGGAGGCTAGCTAGGTAAGGGGACGGTGGCCTGAGTGGGTGTAGAGACCAGCATATGATTCAGTGTCTTTGTGAATTCCACTTCTCCCTCCGGAAGAGGAAAGGAATTACATGAGTGCCCGCTATGAGCTGGACACTTTACTTACATCACTCACTTAACATGCCTATAAAAAGCATATGTGCATGGTCCAACTGCCCTCATCTCATTCGTGGGTAACTGAGGCTCTGTAAACTTTGGTGGTCGGCCTCTAGTCATGGAGGAGTAAACAAATGGCAAAGCTGAGATTAAGCCCAGGTCTGCATGACCCCAGCTCTTCCTCTCTTTATGGTAAAACATCACACACAATCTGATGAACCATCAATTCCTGTCAGCCTCATGTCTCCGGCAAACCTAGAGCAAACGCATTTCTGCTAGCACCCATTTTCAGTCAGCCACACGATAAACACACAAAGAGCAGGAAGCTGTTATTCCTCTGGGACACCTCCGTTCCCCTGCAGAAGAGAGTGGTGGGCACACACAGACCATGCGGGGTGGGTTCTCCTTCACAGCAGGGTCAGAGCACCTGACCCCCACGTCCCTCAGCCACTCTGCACCCAGACTTCCCGATGGGCTGAATGTTCACATATTGCTCCACTTCGAGATTTATTGAATGATTTTATATTATTTCTTATTTAGATTTGGCAATTTTTCTTTTACACACTCGGCTGTGTTTCATGTTCAACTTGAATCTGGGTTCAAAGTACTTCACAAGAGGGAGGGGGGAAAGATGGCGGAGGAGTAGGGGACCCTATTTCAACTGGTCGCCGGAATTGAGCTGGATATCTACCAGACCACTCTGAGCACCCATGAAACCAGCCTGAGATGTAAGAAGATCTGGATCTCTACAAACAGAATATCGCAGGCGGTTGGTTTTGAGGTATGAAGCAGAGAGCCGTGATTCTGCGGGCAGATATCAGAGGATAAACGGCGGCGGGAGGGTGCCTGGACGTGGGGATCCTGCACCGCCGGTGAGTGACAGCCTCGCGTGCTGTGGACGGGGCACAGACTCGCAGACCGGTAGCATTGGGAAAGGACTTTAGGGCAGCCCCTGGGGTGGAAAACCAGACCAGCGGGGTCGCGCGCACACGAACCGCAGGCCCCCGGGACAGAAACCAGAGCAACGGTCGCGCATATGTGAACTGCAGCCTCCGAGAGGGAAACCCGGTGTGCCGGGGTCGCGCCAGTGAACTGCAACCCCTGGAGTGGAAACCCCAAGCGGCAGAGCCGCGTGGGCGAACTGGGAGCGGCTGGCAGTTTTAGAAGCACAAAGGGCAGAGACGTGCCCCGACCTGGAGGCAGGACTGGGAGCGCTGCGGAGGGGCGCACAACCCAGGACGCTGCAGTTTATAGCAGCACGGACAGAAACGGAGACGGTGTGGCCTGGAGAGCTCACTGAAGAACAGACTGCGGTCTCTCTGCTCTGAGGCAGAGGGTTTGAAACGGTCTTTTCTGCTCTGACTCACGGAAGAGACGCGGAAAGCCACCAGGGAAAGGCACCAGAGAACAAAAGCCCC
>NW_028027171.1:0-610 GCF_054177405.1 Leptonychotes weddellii
CATAACTTTATAAAGGAAAATTATCTTGTGTTTATCTAACGGGAAAATAAAATAAATTCTGTTTTCTATTTCCTAAATTTGACAGGACACACAATGCTGATTATGGAGATGTGTGAGTATGCTCACACAACTTTAGGAAATATGTCACAAGAAAAGTGAGATTCTGATCTCAAAATATATGGAGGTTTCTTATTTTTAATGCAAGAAATGGATATCTACATAATCTTGTATATGGTGATGGTTTTATGACTTTGTATGTCAAAACTTCTTAAGTTTAGCAGAAGTAGAATATTTGTCATATTTTTTAACTATTGAGAGTCACTTAAAAATCTGAATTAATCAGTAATGATCAACACTTAATAGTAATTTCTATTAATGCAAGAGGATGCTTTTTGGTTGAGATAAAGTCATTCTAAAATATTTTGGATTTGTAGGGGCACCTAGGAGGCTCAGTTGGTTAAGCGACTGCCTTCGGCTCTGGTCATGATCCCAAGGTCCTGAGATCAAGCCCCTCATTGGGCTCCCTGCTCAGCAGGGGAGTCTGCTTCTCCCCCTTCCTCTGCTCATCCTCTCTCTCTCACTCTCTTTCAAATAAATAAATAAAATCTTT
>NW_028027172.1:0-610 GCF_054177405.1 Leptonychotes weddellii
ACTAACTATAGTATTTTCTACTACAAAGCCAAAAGCATGGGACTCTGGTTGGAATGCATGCATAAATTCTTTATTTTTAACTGATTGGCAATTTTTACTAAATGGTTCTAATGAAGCAATTGTTTAGGCTTTTTTTTTTTTAAATCTGTTTTAGCTATATGCCACTTAACAATGACATGATTTAAAACATGGACATTTTCTCTCCAGTGTTTCTAGAATCAGACCAACAGCGTCCCCGCTCAGAAACACACCTCATTGATTTTGCCCAAGTCATCAGTTCTTCCATCTCTATCTGAAAGCTACTCTTTTGCTTTTTTTTTTTTCCTTAGTTTTAACGTGCCTAGAAAAGCTACTTCTGGAGTACCTTATTCCAACATATGAAACACATGAAGCAACATATTTTCATTCAAAATATTTTTTTTTGTCTATCAAGAAGACATATTGCACTTAGATTCTCAAAAGCCAGAATGCTCAGAAAAAAAGTATATTTTACCTTGAACATAGGACTTGGACCAAGGGAGACTGGCTATTGAGAATAGAGACAAGCTGAAGGGGAAGTTGTAAAAGTCTAAGGGAGACAAAATGTTTTAGAGGAAAACATCTCTTCTCC
>NW_028027173.1:0-610 GCF_054177405.1 Leptonychotes weddellii
GATCTTACCATCCCCCAGGGACAAGGAGGTGAAATGGCGTTACTAGAAGTCAGTGACAGAGCTGAGGAGGCCCAGCACCCTAGCTGAGCTGGTGGAGGCAGCCTCCCTGCCTCTGGAGGAGGTAGTTGCTATTCTCAGAGAGATGTGACTCTGAAGCTGGGAGAACAGGGAGGACCTATGTCTACCTCTCCTTGCTCCAGTCTCAAAGTCAGCAGAAAAAGAAATACTGAGTTGAAGAAAACTCACAAATTAGCTTTCACAGTCACAGAGGCGCAAAGAAGAGGAGAGATCAGATTGGGTTGGGATGAAGGGTGGGACTTAACCAACCAACAGAAATCTGAGGTCATAAATATTAAGTTTCTTAAAAACTCTCCATGTCTTTCTATCACTTTATCAATAGTATCATTCTTGTATTTTTTATCTTAAGTTATTTGAATTAACCTGAATTTCATCATGTTGTAAATGAGGATGCAACATTGAATCCATCTAGTTCCCAATGTTGCTTTGCAGATCTGAAAGTGTCAATTTTTATCAACATTATGTAGGCCTGTTCTGCCAACTTTGCATCTAGATGAGATCAAGAGTCAGACGCATGAATGGTAGATACCTA
>NW_028027174.1:0-610 GCF_054177405.1 Leptonychotes weddellii
CTCATGACCTAAGCTGAAATCAAGAGTCGGACGCTTAACTGACTGAGCCACCCAGGCACTCCTATTTATTTATTTATTTTAAGTAGGCTCCACACCCAGCATGGAGCCCAACGCAGGGCTGGAACTTACAACAATGAGATCAAGACCTGAGCTAAGATCAAGAGTCAGACACTTAACCAACTGAACCACCCAGGTGCCCCATTATTACATATTTAAAAAAATAAGACATGTGGTTGATTTTGACAGAATACTCTTAACTACAGTGTTGTTATTATTGTCACTATCTCCAACGAATGTTGAAACTTTATGTGGAGCATAAGCAAATTTGATTACTATTAGTAACTTTCTTCCATCTAATTAGCATAATAATACTCTATCCTACAAATATGGGATTAAAGTCACTAATTAACCATGAAAACTACTCTTCAGTAGAAGTTTCAAAACTCATTGGTACTTTAATGAATTCATTGAGCCTAGAATTATAATGAAAAAGTTGTTACTGTGGTACAAATGTTCAGATTTATTGACTTTTGCCCTATATTAGGATAAACACAGACCATGTGTTAAGAATTAAATATTTTGGATATGTTGGATAATAAAATGAAGATTG
>NW_028027175.1:0-610 GCF_054177405.1 Leptonychotes weddellii
CCCCCCCCCCCGCCGGGGCCCCACAGCCCAGGCTACTGCCCACCTGGCTCATTTCTCGCCCCAGGGCGCCGGGACAGTGAGGCCAGGGAATTGGTAATAACTGGGCTCCTCCACCCTAAAGAGGGCCTGGGACCCCCATCCTGCAGTTCAGTAGGGGGGTGGGGAATGACAAGCTGGACTTAGTGGGGGTGGAATCTGCCTGTGGTAACTCACCTTGAGCCCCTCCTCAGCCCACAGCGAGGATACGGTGGGTCTGGGGGACTGGAGAACATCCTGCCCAGATTTCACCATTATGCATTCCCTTTTGACTTTACCCTTCCTTCCCTCCCTTCCTTTTTTAAAAATTTTAAAAGATTTTATTTGAGAGAGAATGAGAGAGAGTGAGCACAAGCAGGGTGAGGGGCACAGGGAGAAGCAGACCCCCTGCCGAGCAGGGAGCCCGATGCGGGACTCGATCTCAGGACCCTGGGATCACGACCCAAGCCGAAGGCAGACACCTAACCAACTGAGGCATACGCCTAACCAACTGAACCACCCAGGCGCCCCTCTTTCTTTTTTTAGAAATGAACTCCCTTAGATCCCTTAGGGTCCCTTTGGTCCCCATCTTTTC
>NW_028027176.1:0-610 GCF_054177405.1 Leptonychotes weddellii
CAGGGCTGGAGGGACGCTTCCCTACCCCCCGCCCCCCACCCCTGCCTCTGAGACTCGCTGACGGCCTTGTGCCAAGGGGAGAAGAGACACCTGCTCTCCTCTGAGTCAGTCGCTGTTTCACTCCTGTCCTTCGGGAGGACTGGTCTCCTGCCCATCCATGGCCCGAGAATGTTCTCTGTCCTAGGGGTATCCAGGTTGGGCTTAAGGCCCTGCGCTGGGGGGACTCCAAAGTGGTCCAGTCCAGGTCCTTATGTATCAAACGCAATACAGACTGGAGAGAAGGGGTCTGCCTTGTCCCCTCAAGGCCTCTTTCTAATGTGTGGCTGGGTATCACCTCTGTCCACTCCATCCACCAAAGGTAATGATCAGGTCTAAGGATGGTGTTACAGGCAATGTCAGGGGACCCCGTGGGCCCCCTGTTAGACTAAGCTTCCTGGGACTGTACCTGAGACCCAGAGAGGGGGGCTGTGTCGCGGGCAGAGAGGTGGGGTCATGGCTCCTTCATCAGACACGTATCCTTCCCAACTGAGTGGCAGTGTGGTGATGACCCCCTCTGTCTTCAGGCCCTGATTTCAAGGCCTGCTCCCTGAGTGTGAGGCCTGAGACAGTT
>NW_028027177.1:0-610 GCF_054177405.1 Leptonychotes weddellii
GAATGTACAGTGATGTTCTGATATGTGCTAGTATGAAGTTTTCATGAATTGAGAATTGCCCTTCCAGTGTTTACAGTTTCTCCTCTTTGCTAGTGCAGGCAAGTCTATTAAATCATAACAAAGCTTATTTTAAATATCCAAGTTACACAAATCAGTGAATTATGAAACCAAGAGTGAACTCTTTCTATCCTCCTCCAATTCTCTGCTATTATCCTTAGTGATAATCCATGTTAAAACCCTACCAATCTGACATCCTTTACCATCCTCAACATTTAAGTACCCATTTCTCTTCCATGTCAGCCACCTACAAACATGGCCACCTCAAGTGGATCTCACTGTCACTTGGGATCACTGTGTATCTTATACCTTATATCTTTCCTCTTTAATCACAGTCTCATGCTCCTCTATGTTCTCTACTACCTACTACTGCTACTCAGTTATTCTATCATTATCTACTTTGCATTACTGATGCACCATTGTCAGTTGATTTTCCCCTTTCTGATCTTTCCTGATTCTTTTATCCTCATGTTCCTAGAATACCTGGATTTCTTGACTTTCCTATATACTTTATTTCCTCCAAACTTAAGAACGCCATTGACTTTATCGAGTC
>NW_028027178.1:0-610 GCF_054177405.1 Leptonychotes weddellii
ACCCACCAGGCAGGTGCTCTGTGCCAAGCCTGTGCACACCATCCTGCTCAGCAAGCGGTCCCTGTGACGCAGGGGCTTTATTGGGGGGGAAAATTAATGCACATACTAGCTCATATTTATTCAGTGCTTATTAGATGCCAACTGTGTTTTAAGCCTAGTGAACAAGTCTAGGAGAGAGAGGATTTTGCCCTCATGTAGCATGCTTTTAATAGTTCTGCACATGAGAACTTCCTCTCCTTTTTTTTTTTCCAGGTATAATTTACACACGTTAAAATCACCTTTGTTTTTAGTGTAAAGTTCTATGAATTTTGGCATGACTGTGTCTGAACCATCATCGCAATCAAAATATAGAATATGTTCATCACCTCCTGAATTTTCCTTTGCTCTTTAGTGACCAGCCCCTCCCCCAGCCCCAGCCACTGACAGTCACCAATCTTCCATCGCTGTCCCTAATAGTTTTGACTTTCACAAAACGGAATCTTTCAGTATGTAGCCTTTTGAATCTGGCTTCTTTACTTACCATGATGTTTTTTTTTTTAATTTTTTTATTGTTATGTTAATCCCCATACATTACATCATTAGTTTTAGATGTAGTGTTCAATGATTCATT
>NW_028027179.1:0-610 GCF_054177405.1 Leptonychotes weddellii
TCTTACATTATGTTGTAATGTAAGGCAGGAGAATATTGTAAGATACTAATGGATATTTTTTTTTTCTCCTGGAATTCACTTCTGTCTCTTTCCCATTTAGGCCGTTAGTTGGTCCTGAGCTCCATAGCACAGGGAAAGAGATGTAGAGATATCAAGGTGTGGGAAACTTCTAGAATGTGGTTTTCAAAAGTCTAAACCTCAAGGAACAGGGAGAAGTTTCTAAAGAATGAGTAAAAGTTCCTCGCCAGAAACTGCAGGGAGGTGTGACTTCTCAAGGACCAGAAAAAGAAAACTCTCCGTGAGACGGTGAGAGGTGATGGGAGCAGAGAGCCTGTGGCCTGCTGCTCAGGCAGAGCCCTGCAGAGCCCCGCAGAGCCCTGGCAGAAACCCGCAGAGCCCCCATAGAACCCCGCTGAGCCCCCGCAGGATCCCCGCTGAGCCCCCGCAGAGCCCCCAGAGAGCCCCGCAGAGCCCCCTGCAGAGTCCCCGCAGGACCCCGCAGAGTCCCCCAGAGCGCCCACAGAGCCCCGCAGAGCCCAGAGCCCCACAGAGCCCCCGCAGAGCCCCGCAGAGCCCCGCAGAGCCCCCGCAGAGCCCCTGCAGGACCCCC
>NW_028027180.1:0-610 GCF_054177405.1 Leptonychotes weddellii
AAAACAGGAATTAAGACAGGTGGAGCATAAAAGACAAAGTGATTTAAATGTTCTTGCAAAAACTAGTAGAAAAGGAGGGTTGTAGATCATTTTTGGCTTGAATAAGTCAGGGTTCTGACATTAATTTGAGATGGTCTGAACATCAAGGGCAGCAATTCAGAAAAATAAAATCTGAAGAAGAGACAAAAGCCATTCTCTGAAAGAGAAAACCTGAAAACAACCAGCCAGTTTCTAGGTGGCTATTGGTGTCAGTAGCCACAGAGGCTGGACTCAGCATTTCTAGGACTGTGAGGGCTGTGACCTTCCCGGCTGCTGAAGCTGAAGCCAGCTACACCTATCCTGGTAAAGGTGCCATTTGAGGGCAGACCAAAGGAAAAAGGAGAATGTATTACTCATGCTTAAAAACCAGTCTGCCTGAGACAGGAAAATGACATTGAGGCAGAAGGCCTCAGCCATGTCAGCCCCTTGAACAAACAGTCTGTTCCATGCATATGCCAGTAGGAGTCTGGGAAGAACTGGGAATCAGACGAGCCACAGTGGGTCGGAGGGTGGAACAAAGGGCTAGCCCTGCAGAGCTGTGCATGCTTCTAACCTGCTGATGGAGACTGAA